>NW_027315746.1:355000-607500 GCF_026437365.1 Eucyclogobius newberryi | reverse complement strand
TCATTTGGCCAGATTTTTGTTTCAGTCTGTAACCATAGCAACCAGTCTGTAACCATAGCAACCAGTCTGTAACCATAGCAACCAGACTAACCAAGAGCCAGACTCCACATCAATGACACAACAGTTCTGACCTGACACAATAAGACCATAAAACATCTTTATTTAGTCCAACCATGTGTCGCACACTGATGACATCACACTGATGACATCACACTGATGACATCACACTGATGACATCACACTGATGACCACACGTGACTGAGCTGGATCGTGTGTCAGATGCCCTCCCGGCGCTGAGGTTTCCTGGACGATCTGGGGTTTTGTTTGGACTGGTTTGGCAGCCACGCCCTTCAGTTTGAGAGAAACGGGACACAAAGGACCAGGACACAAAGGACCAGGACACAAAGGACCAGGACACAAAGGACCAGGACACAAAGGACCAGGACACAAAGGACCAGGACACAAAGGACCAGGACACAAAGGACCAGGACACAAAGGACCAGGACACAAAGGACCAGGGCCAGAGTCTGTTCCATTAAAAGAAGAGGATGAACTCAAACATCAGACCCCAGCGTGTTTGTGTCAAGTGTTTGTCACGTGACATTTTTGTTTTCACAAAGTATTATTTCTGTTCAAGATGAAAATATGAACATTAAAAATGGAAATACCAAAGAATAAACTTCAGATCAGGACAAAACACTTTATCATTATTATTATTATTACTACATTAAATATGTGCGTGAATAAACTTGACAGAAAACGTTGATTTGACAAAGTCTTGTTGTTATTGACTATTACTGTTTACGTCGGTGACGTCACGCAGCGGTGACGCAGCGGTGCGCAGGGGCGGGGCGCGCAGTAGTGACGTCATGTGATCGGGAGCCGCTGATCGCCGCTGTCATGGCCTCCGCTCGGACCCCGCAGTAAACGCACCAGAACCGAGCCAGAACCCGCGGCCCCCGGACCTTTACCCGCCTGGGCTCCCGTGCGTCCCCCTGACCGCCCCCCGGGGACCCTCCTGCCGCCGCCGGAGCTCGTTCTGCCGCCGCTGCGCTCCGTGAACCGCGGGAGAAGATGGCGGACCCGGCGGAGTGCACCATCAAAGTGATGTGCCGCTTCAGGCCGCTCAACAGCTCCGAGGTCACGCGCGGGGACAAGTACATCCCCAAGTTCCAGGGCGAGGACACGGTGGTGATCGCGGTGAGTGCTCCCGGTGCGGCTCCCGGTGCTGCGCCCGGTGCGGCGGGGCTCCGGGGCCCGCGGCCGGAGGACGCCATTTGTCCCGAGCGTCTTTAGCGGCCGCGAGCCCGAGGAACGCTAGAGGGCGCTGCAGTCTGCTGCCGCGGCGGCCATTTTGAGACTGTAAGAGGGAAAGTGAGAGGCCAAGAAGGGCCTTTTAGACCTTTAGTTTACTCTTTATGGATGAAGTCAGTTATTCAGGATTGATCTAAGTTTGACCTCATCGATGACCTCATCGATGACCTTTGTTAAGGCTGGAGCGTGTGTCAGTTCAGTGTCTCTAAAGCTGTGACGTTTGTGTTTGAGGTTCCGATGGTGAAAACATGAGGCCTGAGGGCCAACATAATAGGTTAGAGGGCTGCATTTGGCCCTTGGGCCATAGTTTGGACACTCTTGGTTTAAATGAACATATTTTGGCTTATTATGTCCTAATTATGCAGAGAACTGGACCTGTCTGTGTCCCACGAGCTCATTGTTCTGTTACGCCACCATCACTGATACAAAGGAGGAAATACTTCAAGTACATGTAGTACATGTAGTACATGTACTACATGTACTACATGTACTACATGTAGTACATGTACTACATGTAGTACATGTAGTACATGTACTACATGTACTACATGTACTACATGTAGTACATGTACTACATGTATTACATGGATGTTAGATAAAGTATTATACATAAAGTCAGATCACTGCAGTCTAGATTGCCTCAGTCACAACATGGCGCTGGCCCTGACCGTGGTGTCGTTCTCTAGCTTTTATTACATCATGTTAGCAACTTTAGCATTAGCAACGGCTAAATGAGGCTAAACACACGAACCAGCCCCGAGCACCGGGGCCTTTAACGCCCCAGCGGCCGCAGACACCGCGCCCTCCCGGGGCTCCTCCAGCCCCTGTCCCCGGCTCCTGTCCCCGGCCCCTGTCAGTCAGACCCACTGCCCCGCTTTGTGCTCGGACATCCGCGGTCCACACCCCGCCACACCCCGGGCCCGTGCGCGTCTGTCCCGGGCTCAGCGGCGTCAGCACAAACGGAGCCACAGCTGCTCCGTGAGATGATCCCGGGATGAGGCGTGTCCCGCGTGTGAACAGCTGAATGTGCACGAGCGGTTTAGGGAAGGGCATCTGGCAGAAACACGCCTTTAGGCGCTGCAGGTGCTGTGGTCCTCCCTGATGGAGCTGTGTCCTCCCTGATGGAGCTGTGGTCCTCCCTGATGGAGCTGTGGTCCTCCCTGATGGAGCTGTGTCCTCCCTGATGGAGCTGTGTCCTCCCTGATGGAGCTGTGTCCTCCCTGATGGAGCTGTGTCCTCCCTGATGGAGCTGTGTCCTCCCTGATGGAGCTGTGTCCTCCCTGGTGGAGTTGGTGGAGCTGTGGTCCTCCCTGGTGGAGCTGGTGGAGCTGTGGTCCTCCCTGGTGGAGTTGGTGGAGCTGTGGTCCTCCCTGGTGGAGCTGGTGGAGCTGTGGTCCTCCCTGATGGAGCTGTGTCCTCCCTGATGGAGCTGTGTCCTCCCTGATGGAGCTGTGGTCCTCCCTGGTGGAGCTGTGGTCCTCCCTGGTGGAGCTGGTGGAGCTGTGGTCCTCCCTGATGGAGCTGTGTCCTCCCTGATGGAGCTGTGGTCCTCCCTGGTGGAGCTGGTGGAGCTGTGGTCCTCCCTGGTGGAGCTGGTGGAGCTGTGGTCCTCCCTGGTGGAGCTGGTGGAGCTGTGGTCCTCCCTGATGGAGCTGTGTCCTCCCTGATGGAGCTGTGTCCTCCCTGATGGAGCTGTGGTCCTCCCTGATGGAGCTGTGTCCTCCCTGATGGAGCTGTGGTCCTCCCTGATGGAGCTGTGGTCCTCCCTGATGGAGCTGTGGTCCTCCCTGATGGAGCTGTGTCCTCCCTGATGGAGCTGTGTCCTCCCTGGTGGAGCTGGTGGAGCTGTGGTCCTCCCTGGTGGAGCTGTGGTCCTCCCTGATGGAGCTGTGTCCTCCCTGATGGAGCTGTGGTCCTCCCTGGTGGAGCTGGTGGAGCTGTGGTCCTCCCTGGTGGAGCTGGTGGAGCTGTGGTCCTCCCTGGTGGAGCTGGTGGAGCTGTGGTCCTCCCTGATGGAGCTGTGTCCTCCCTGATGGAGCTGTGTCCTCCCTGATGGAGCTGTGTCCTCCCTGATGGAGCTGTGGTCCTCCCTGATGGAGCTGTGTCCTCCCTGATGGAGCTGTGGTCCTCCCTGATGGAGCTGTGGTCCTCCCTGATGGAGCTGTGTCCTCCCTGGTGGAGCTGGTGGAGCTGTGGTCCTCCCTGGTGGAGCTGGTGGAGCTGTGGTCCTCCCTGGTGGAGCTGTGGTCCTCCCTGGTGGAGCTGGTGGAGCTGTGGTCCTCCCTGGTGGAGCTGTGGTCCTCCCTGGTGGAGCTGGTGGAGCTGTGGTCCTCCCTGGTGGAGCTGTGGTCCTCCCTGGTGGAGCTGGTGGAGCTGTGGTCCTCCCTGGTGGAGCTGTGGTCCTCCCTGGTGGAGCTGTGGTCCTCCCTGGTGGAGCTGTGGTCCTCCCTGGTGGAGCTGGTGGAGCTGTGGTCCTCCCTGGTGGAGCTGGTGGAGCTGTGGTCCTCCCTGGTGGAGCTGGTGGAGCTGTGGTCCTCCCTGGTGGAGCTGGTGGAGCTGTGGTCCTCCCTGGTGGAGCTGTGGTCCTCCCTGGTGGAGCTGTGGTCCTCCCTGGTGGAGCTGGTGGAGCTGTGGTCCTCCCTGGTGGAGCTGGTGGAGCTGTGGTCCTCCCTGGTGGAGCTGTGGTCCTCCCTGGTGGAGCTGTGGTCCTCCCTGGTGGAGCTGGTGGAGCTGTGGTCCTCCCTGGTGGAGCTGGTGGAGCTGTGTCCTCCCTGATGGAGCTGTGTCCTCCCTGGTGGAGCTGGTGGAGCTGTGGTCCTCCCCTCCTGGATTACTTTAGATGTTCATGTTTCAGATGCAGAAGTTAAAGCTTCTGGACATGTTTAAACTTTATTACAAATATCATTAAAACCATCAACACATTCTTATCATGATCACAAATGTTTCACTCTGTGACCTCTCTGTGACCTCTCTGTGACCTCTCTGTGACCTCTCTGTGACCTCTCTGTGACCTCTTCACGTGTTCAGGTCAGATGTTTTGGTTAAACATTGGTCAGAGTCGCTGGGGCTGGACTTTGGTCTCGTAAAAGATCTGCTCCTCTAGTGTCTTTGAGCTCCAGACGAAGCTCCTGCAGGAGGGACACCCGGTCCTGTGAGGGACACTGTGAGGGACACTGTGAGGGACACCCGGACCTGTGAGGGACACCCGGTCCTGTGAGGGACACTGTGAGGGACACCCGGTCCTGTGAGGGACACTGTGAGGGACACTGTGAGGGACACCCGGACCTGTGAGGGACACCCGGTCCTGTGAGGGACACTGTGAGGGACACCCGGTCCTGTGAGGGACACTGTGAGGGACACCCGGTCCTGTGAGGGACACTGTGAGGGACACCCGGTCCTGTGAGGGACACTGTGAGGGACACCCGGTCCTGTGAGGGACACTGTGAGGGACACCCGGACCTGTGAGGGACACCCGGACCTGTGAGGGACACCCGGTCCTGTGAGGGACACTGTGAGGGACACTGTGAGGGACACCCGGTCCTGTGAGGGACACCCGGTCCTGTGAGGGACACTGTGAGGGACACCCGGTCCTGTGAGGGACAGCCGGACCTGTGAGGGACACCCGGTCCTGTGAGGGACACCCGGTCCTGTGAGGGACACTGAGGGACACTGTGAGGGACACTGAGGGACACTGTGAGGGACATTGAGGGACACCCGGACCTGTGAGGGACACCCGGACCTGTGAGGGACACTGTGAGGGACACCCGGACCTGTGAGGGAGACTGTGAGGGACACCCGGACCTGTGAGGGACACTGTGAGGGACACCCGGTCCTGTGAGGGACACCCGGTCCTGTGAGGGACACTGTGAGGGACACCCGGACCTGTGAGGGACACCCGGACCTGTGAGGGACACCCGGTCCTGTGAGGGACACTGTGAGGGACACTGTGAGGGACACCCGGTCCTGTGAGGGACACCCGGTCCTGTGAGGGACACTGTGAGGGACACCCGGTCCTGTGAGGGACAGCCGGTCCTGTGAGGGACACCCGGTCCTGTGAGGGACACCCGGACCTGTGAGGGACACTGTGAGGGACACTGAGGGACACTGTGAGGGACACTGAGGGACACCCGGACCTGTGAGGGACACCCGGACCTGTGAGGGAGACTGTGAGGGACACCCGGACCTGTGAGGGAGACTGTGAGGGACACCCGGTCCTGTGAGGGACACCCGGTCCTGTGAGGGACACCCGGACCTGTGAGGGACACTGTGAGGGACACCCGGACCTGTGAGGGAGACTGAGGGACTGAGGGACACTGTGAGGGACACCCGGACACTGTGAGGGACACCCGGACCTGTGAGGGACACCCGGACCTGTGAGGGAGACTGTGAGGGACACCCGGACCTCTGAGGGACACTGCGGGACACTGAGGGACACTGTGAGGGACACTGAGGGACACCCGGACCTGTGAGGGACACCCGGACCTGTGAGGGACACTGAGGGACACTGTGAGGGACACTGAGGGACACCCGGACCTGTGAGGGACACCCGGACCTGTGAGGGACACCCGGACCTGTGAGCTTAAAGGTGGTATGGACGATTTTTCAGCGATTTGAGAACGCCGGCGGAAGTGCACATGCCACTCCCCCGTGCACATGCCACTCCCCCGTGCACATGCCACTCCCCCGTGCACATGCCACTCCCCCGTGCACATGCCCCTCCCCCGTGCACATGCCACTCCCCCGTGCACATGCCACTCCCCCGTGCACATGCCACTCCCCCGTGCTCATGCCACTCCCCCGTGCACATGCCACTCCCCCGTGCTCATGCCACTCCCCCGTGCACATGCCACTCCCCCGTGCTCATGCCACTCCCCCGTGCACATGCCACTCCCCCGTGTGGACTGATACAACACACACGTGCGTTTGTTTATTAGCGCGACAGATCTCATCACATCTCTCGTCTCCCGTAGATTTCTGTCACTTCTGCGTCAGCTCGAAATGTCTTTCTCCGTCTTCATTTTGCCCCGTACACTGAGGGAACTATATTATGATAGATCCATGCGCTTAGGCACGCGGAAACGTGGGGACGAGCCTGACGCGGCTGCAGGTGAGCGACAGGTGCGTTTTATGATTGACACGTGGCAGGACAAATGATTTATCCACGACACCAGGAAATATGATAAAACATGTGCTGAAAAAAATCGTCCATTCCACCTTTAACATACAGAGAACATGCAGCGCTTTCATGTCTTCTTCTACAGTGTGTCAAACGCCTGCACTTCCTGTCAGAGTGCCCCCCCGGTGGCCGTTAGCCAGTAAAAATCGATAAATAAACAGGGGTCTGAAGCGTGGGAAAAAAATGTATTTTAAAAAGTCAAAATGAGAGTAAATACTGAAAGATCATCACCTGCAGCAGTTCTCCTGCAGGAGGCGCCGCCTACTGGATCTGCTCAATCCAAGTGGACACTTTTCTTTGGACAGGAAGTGGACATCTGTATCTAAACTGACCGTGTGTTACAACGTGTTCTGAAATATAGTCTAATATCCCCCTCTGCAGGCCGCTGAGCAGCACTGCAGGAAGCTTGGGTCTTCTTCTCCTGCAGCTGCTCAGTCTGTGGGCGTGTTCATGCTCCGCCCCCTAACATGAGCTCTAACTGAGCATGTGCAGAGTAGAAGCTCTAACTGCGCATGTGCAGAGCAGAAGCTCTAACTGAGCATGTGCAGAGCAGAAGCTCTAACTGAGCATGTGCAGAGCAGAAGCTCTAACTGAGCATGTGCAGAGCAGAAGCTCTAACTGAGCATGTGCAGAGCAGAAGCTCTAACTGAGCATGTGCAGAGCAGAAGCTCCAGGCTTTGTTCACGTTTGTAATGATCAGACGTTTGTTAGAAACGGGCAGTGTTTTAATAACAGTTTGTTTTGAGTTGATCAGTTACAACTCAATAGGTCGAGCATTTGTCCTTCACGTGGGACATCGGGGTTTGAGTCTGACTCATGTCTCAAACTAATGTTCTAGTTCCTCCTGAAGGAACGTCCTCTATAACACGTGTCTCAAACTCTAATGTTCTAGTTCCTCCTGAAGGAACGTCCTCTATAACACGTGTCTCAAACTAATGTTCTAGTTCCTCCTGAAGGAACGTCCTCTATAACACGTGTCTCAAACTAATGTTCTAGTTCCTCCTGAAGGAACGTCCTCTATAACACGTGTCTCAAACTAATGTTCTAGTTCCTCCTGAAGGAACGTCCTCTATAACACGTGTCTCAAACTAATGTTCTAGTTCCTCCTGAAGGAACGTCCTCTATAACACGTGTCTCAAACTAATGTTCTAGTTCCTCCTGAAGGAACGTCCTCTATAACACGTGTCTCAAACTCTAATGTTCTAGTTCCTCCTGAAGGAACGTCCTCTATAACACGTGTCTCAAACTCTAATGTTCTAGTTCCTCCTGAAGGAACGTCCTCTATAACACGTGTCTCAAACTAATGTTCTAGTTCCTCCTGAAGGAACGTCCTCTATAACACGTGTCTCAAACTAATGTTCTAGTTCCTCCTGAAGGAACGTCCTCTATAACACGTGTCTCAAACTCTAATGTTCTAGTTCCTCCTGAAGGAACGTCCTCTATAACACGTGTCTCAAACTCTAATGTTCTAGTTCCTCCTGAAGGAACGTCCTCTATAACACGTGTCTCAAACTAATGTTCTAGTTCCTCCTGAAGGAACGTCCTCTATAACACGTGTCTCAAACTCTAATGTTCTAGTTCCTCCTGAAGGAACGTCCTCTATAACACGTGTCTCAAACTAATGTTCTAGTTCCTCCTGAAGGAACGTCCTCTATAACACGTGTCTCAAACTCTAATGTTCTAGTTCCTCCTGAAGGAACGTCCTCTATAACACGTGTCTCTCTCTCAGGGGAAACCGTACATGTTTGACAGAGTGTTCCAGTCCAGCACCTCACAAGAGCAAGTGTACGACGCCTGCGCCCAGAAGATCGTCAAGGGTACGTCCACCAATTATACACTTTATCTTCCGTGTGTCGCTCACTTTAGCCTGTTAGCCGCTCACTTTAGCCTCTGTTAGCCGCTCACTTTAGCCTCTGTTAGCCGCTCACTTTAGCCTCTGTTAGCCGCTCACTTTAGCCTCTGTTAGCCGCTCACTTTAGCCTCTGTTAGCCGCTCACTTTAGCCTCTGTTAGCCGCTCACTTTAGCCTCTGTTAGCCGCTCACTTTAGCCTCTGTTAGCCGCTCACTTTAGCCTCTGTTAGCCGCTCACTTTAGCCTCTGTTAGCCGCTCACTTTAGCCTCCACGTGCCACAGTCACACTTTGTTTACATATAGAGGGTCCCGCCCCTGGCCTCTGATTGGCTGTTTGTGTTTCAGATGTGTTGGAGGGCTACAATGGAACCATCTTCGCTTACGGACAAACTTCTTCTGGAAAAACACACACTATGGAGGTAAAGCCCATTATACAGAGGGTAAATGTAGCAGGGGGTAAGTGCAGCAGCAGGGGGTAAGTGCTCCTCCTCAGAGTTCACACTCGTGTTGTTTCCAGGGAAACCTGCACGACACAGACGCCATGGGCATCATCCCTCGCATCGTCCAGGACATCTTCAACTACATCTACTCCATGGACGAGAACCTGGAGTTCCACATCAAGGTCCAGAACATTTAACTCTGGGGGGTTTAACTCTGTGGGGTTTAACTCTGTGGGGTTTAACTCTGGGGGGTTTAACTCTGGGGGGTTTAACTCTGGGGGGTTTAACTCTGGGGGGTTTAAAACTTTCTGTTTTTGCAGGTGTCGTATTTTGAAATCTATTTGGACAAGATTCGAGATCTTCTGGACGGTGAGAGAATCCCTGAATTCTATATTTCACACACTTCACAACAACAACAACAACAACAACAACAACAACAAAAAACACCTCCAGCCGCTTCCTCAAACTACTGCTGTAGAAGTGGATGTAGTGCTCCTCGTGCCCAGATCAGGCTCGTAAACTCTTGTGTTTCTTCTGTTTCAGTGTCCAAAACAAACCTGTCGGTTCACGAGGACAAGAACCGCGTTCCCTACGTCAAGGTGAGACGTGAATCCATAAATCCATGAATCACTAGATGCATTTACAGCTGATCAGGTGGCAGAATGTTCCGCAGTGTTTTAAAGCTGGTTTCTGCTGCTTCTGTTTCAGGGCTGCACTGAGCGCTTCGTGTGTAGTCCTGATGAGGTCATGGACACCATCGACGAGGGCAAGTCCAACCGCCACGTCGCCGTCACAAGTAAGGAAGAGGACTAGCGTATGGTTAGGTATAAACCAGGTATAAACCGGGTATAAACCGGGTCTAAAGCAGGAATACACTGGGACTACACCGGGTCTAAAGCGGGTTTAAACCGGGTCTATCACGGGACTTAACAGATGCTGATGTTTCTTTTCCGCAGACATGAACGAGCACAGCTCCAGGAGCCACAGTATTTTCCTGATCAACGTCAAACAGGAAAACACTCAGACAGAACAGAAGCTCAGCGGAAAACTCTACCTGGTCGACCTGGCCGGGAGCGAGAAGGTACGACTGAGGGCTAAAGCTGAGCTAAAGCGGAGCTAAACCTGACCTAAACCTGACCTAAACCTGACCTAAACCTGACCTAAACCTGACCTAAACCTGACCTAAGGATTGTACGTTTGACTTTGTTTTAAGGTGAGTAAAACCGGAGCTGAAGGAGCCGTTCTGGACGAGGCCAAAAACATCAACAAGTCTCTGTCGTCTCTGGGAAACGTCATCTCTGCTCTGGCCGAAGGAACGGTGAGTTTCTCTTGTGTTCTTTAGTCCCGGTTTAGGCCTGGTTTAGGCCTGGTTTAGACCCGGTTTAGGCCTGGTTTAGACCCGGTTTAGGCCTGGTTTAGACCCGGTTTAGGCCTGGTTTAGACCTGGTTTAGGCCTGGTTTAGACCTGGTTTAGACCTGGTTTAGACCTGGTTTAGTCCTGGTTTAGACCCGGTTTAGACCCGGTTTAGGCCCGGTTTAGGCCTGGTTTAGACCTGGTTTAGACCCGGTTTAGGCCTGGTTTAGACCTGGTTTAGGCCTGGTTTAGACCGGGTCAGAGTGTCTGTAGAATGACAGGACTGAACCTGAGGTGGTGTTGTTTTAATTTCACACTTTGTCACATAAAAACAGATAAACTGAGATAAACGTGGCTGAGGTTTGTTCTCGTGGTCGACGTGAGGCTCTGAGTCTGAGCTGAACACACCTCTGAGACAGGAACCACACACAAGCACATGCTTAACACACCATCAGGTCCAAACGGATCAGAACCAGGACCAAGACCAGGACCAAGACCAGGACCAAGACCAGGACCAAGACCAGGACCAAGACCAGGACCAAGACCAGGACCAAGACCAGGACCAAGACCAGGACCAAGACCAGAAGTTTCTCTAGAGCTCAAGCTAATCTGCCCTGACAAGTGTACGTTTCTCTCCGTAGGCCTACATGTTCTTCACAGTTGTTTCCCGTCGTAGGCCTACGTGTTTTTCACAGTTGTGTGTTTCTCTGTAGGCCTACGTGTTCTTCACAGTTGTGTGTTTCTCTGTAGGCCTACGTGTTCTTCACAGTTGTGTGTTTCTCTGTAGGCCTACGTGTTCTTCACAGTTGTGTGTTTCTCTGTAGGCCTACATGTTCTTCACAGTTGTGCGTTTCTCTGTAGGCCTACATGTAGGCTATTGGCATGAGGCCATATCTGCCCCGGGAGTTCTCACATGTGATTTTGATCGCAGTCTATGTGGCCCCGTCTGCCAATGCTGAAGATGCTTGTGAAGCACTGCTCTCCTGCACTTGTAGGCTGCAAACACAGCATCCACAGGCTCTCTTCCTCATCTCTGGTGACTTTAACCACGCTTCTCCCTCTTCTGTTCTACCAACATACACCCAGTATGTTACCTGCCCCACCAGAGACAATAGAACATTGGACTTGTTTTTTGCCAACACCAAGGAGGCTTATTCTTCTTCCCTCCTCCCTCCCCTGGGCAGCTCGGACCACAACCTTGTACATCTGAGGCCTGTGTATGAACCCATCGTGCGCAGGCAGCCTGTGGTGTCCCGTGAGGTGAGGATGTGGTCTGCTGAGAGCGAGGAGGCTCTGAGGGACTGCTTCAGCACCACTGTCTGGACTGAGCTTTATGACCCACATGGGGAGGACATCAACACCATCACAGAGTGCATCACGGACTACATCAACTTCTGTTTTGAGAACATTGTTCCCTCCCGGACAAGCCATGGATTAACCGTGAACTGAAGGCTCTGCTGAAGGAGAAGAAGAGAGCCTTCAGGTCAGGGAACAAGGAGGAGCTGAGGACCGTGCAGAAGGAGCTGAGGAGGGAGATCAGGCAGGCTGAGGCCGGCTACAAGAGGAGGATGGAGGAGCAGCTGCAGCAAAAGAACATTCAGGGAGTGTGGAGGAGCCTGAAAACCATCTCGGGCTTCAAAATCCCCCCTGTCCAGACAGAGGGGGATCTACAGTGGGTGAATGATTTAAATGCTCACTTCTTGAGGTTTGATCGGTCACCCGCCCCTCCCCCTGCACAGCTGCATCTCCCTCTTCCACAGCTGGACAATGCCCTGCATCTGTTCCTCTTCGCTTATCTGCACCGGACCATCAGCTCCCCACTTCGCCTGGACTCACCCATCCCCCCAGCACACGGTCCCCCTGCCAACCACTGACTGTCACAGCAGCACAGGTGAGGAGTGAGCTGAAGAGGATTAAAGTGAGGAAGGCAGCAGGACCTGATGGCATCAGCCCCAGGCTCCTTAAGTCCTGCAGATGAACTGTGTGGAGTTAGGGAGCATGTCTTCAACATGAGCCTGAAGCTGAGGGTGGTACCACAGGTCTGAAGACCTCCTGTCTGGTGCCTGTGCCTAAGACACCGCGCCCCAAAGACCTCAACAGCTTCAGGCCGGTGGCTCTCACGTCCCACCTGATGAAGACACTGGAGCTGGTCCTGGACCACCTCCGCTCCACCGTGAGCTCAGCCATGGACCCGCTGCAGTTTGCATATCGGTCTGGCATCGGAGTGGAGGACGCCGTCATCTCCCTGCTGCACCGCTCTCTCTCTCACCTGGAAAAGCCTGGCAGCTCTGTGAGGATTCTGTTCTTCGATCTTTCCAGCGCCTTCAACACCATCCAGCCGCTGCTCCTGAGGGACAAGCTGGAGACGGCTGGTGTGGAGTATGACCTGGCAGAGTGGATCCTGGACTACCTCACAGACCGACCCTAGTTTGTGAGAGCCCGGAACTGTGTGTCTGACACTCGGACCTGCAGTGTGGGGGCGCCCCAGGGCACTGTCCTCGCGCCCTTTCTCTTCACCCTTTACACTGCAGACTTCAGACATGACACGGACAGCTGTGTCCTGCAGAAGTTCTCTGACGACTCTGCCATCATCGGACTCATCACGGACGACGATGACGCGGAGTACAGAGGACTGGCGCAGGACTTTGTGGACTTGTGTCAGCGGAACCACCTCCTCATCAACGCGGGGAAGACCAAGGAGATGGTGGTGGATTTCCGCAAACGCCACCCCACTGCCCCCTCACCAGTGAACATCCAGGGACGGGACATTGAGAGAGTGACTCATACAAGTACCTGGGTGTTCATCTGAACCACAAACTGGACTGGACTCATAACACAGACGCACTGTACAGGAAGAGCCAGAGTCGGCTCTACCTCCTGAGGAGACTCAGGTCTTTTGGAGTGACAGGGCCACTCCTGAAGACCTTCTATGACTCTGTGGTGGCATCAGCTCCTGTATGGTGTGGCCTGCTGGAGCAGCAGCATCACAGAGAGGGAGAGGAGGAGGCTGGACAGAGTCATCAAGAAGTCCAGCTCCGTCCTGGGCTGTGCTCTGGACTCGGTGCAGGAGGAGGGGGACAGAAGGGTCCTGGCTAAACTCACATCTATGCTGGACCATGAGTGTCACCCCCTGCAGGACACTCTGTCCCCTGCAGGACACTCTGTCCCCTTTAGGACACTCTGTCCGCTCTGGAGAGCAGCTTCAGTGAGAGACTGATCCACCCTTGATGTGTGAAGGAAAGGTTCTGTAGGTCTTTCCTTCCTGCTGCTGTCAGACTTTATAACAAAAACTGTTAGTACTGAACACTCGCAATACTGACCTAACCTAATACTGATGTGCAATTCTGTCATATGTGCAATTGCTGTTGGAATTCATGTGCAATTCATGTGCAATTACTGTGAAATCTATATGCTGTCGTGACACATATTCATGTGCAATTACTGTCATGATCACATGACATGGTATTTATGTATTTATTTGTCTATGGGAGTTTTTATTTATTTATAGGAGATCTTCTACTGAAAGTGTTTTTCAGACTTCCTATAAGTGATCTGTTCTTCTGTATCTACCTCTGTATCTACCTGCGTTGCACCAATGAAATTTCCCCATGTGGGACAATAAAGGAATATCTTATCTTATCTTATGTTCTTCACAGTTGTGCATTTCTCTGTAGGCCTACGTGTTCTTCACCGTTGTGCGTTTCTCTGTAGGCCTACATGTTCTTCACAGTAGTGTGTTTCTTTCCGTAGGCCTACATCCCGTACAGAGACAGTAAAATGACTCGGATCCTTCAGGATTCTCTGGGAGGAAACTGTCGCACGACCATCGTCATCTGCTGCTCGCCTTCGTCCTACAACGAGTGCGAGACCAAGTCCACGCTCATGTTCGGACAGAGGTCAGGGCGTGTCCAGAAGAGAAAACGCGCCACGCCATCACTTTATGTCAACATTTGGTGTACTTTTTGTTCAAAAGAGCAAAGACGATCAAGAACACGGTGACTGTGAACGTGGAGCTGACGGCCGAGCAGTGGAAGCAGAAGTATGAGCGAGAGAAGGAGAAGAACAAGACCCTGAGGAACACTGTCACGTGGCTGGAGAACGAGCTCAACCGCTGGAGAAACGGTGAGTCCTACCAAGTCCGAGGAACGGTGAGTCCTACCAAGTCTGAGGAACGGTGAGTCCTACCAAGTCCGAGGAACGGTGAGTCCTACCAAGTCCGAGGAACTGTGAGTCCTACCAAGTCTGAGGAACTGTGAGTCCTACCAAGTCCGAGGAACGGTGAGTCCTACCAAGTCCGAGGAACGGTGAGTCCTACCAAGTCCGAGGAACGGTGAGTCCTACCAAGTCCGAGGAACGGTGAGTCCTACCAAGTCCGAGGAACGGTGAGTCCTACCAAGTCCGAGGAACGGTGAGTCCTACCAAGTCTGAGGAACAAGCTCAAACCGCTGGAGGAACGGTGAGTCCATCTACATCTTGAGCGAGGTGTTTCTGACCAGGCTCAGATCTGGCTCAGAGTCCAGGTTCTTCTGTCGTCCTCACAGCGTCTCATGGTTTCAGGGGAGAACGTGCCGCTGGAGGAGCAGTTTGACAAAGAGAAGGCCAAAGAGGAGGTTCTGGCTCTGGACAACATCATGAACGAGAAGGCCGCGTCGACGCCCAACATACCAGGAGTCCGACTCACCGACGTGGAGAAGGACAAGTGTGAGGCCGAGCTCGCCAAGCTGTACAAGCAGCTGGACGACAAGGTCAGGCTAACAGGCTAACGTGACGGGCTAGCAGGCTAACGTGACGGGCTAGCAGGCTAACGTGACGGGCTAGCAGGCTAACGTGACGGGCTAGCAGGCTAACGTGACGGGCTAGCAGGCTAACGTGACGGGCTAGCAGGCTAACGTGACGGGCTAGCAGGCTAACATGAAGGGCAGAGTTAACTGTTAACGGGCTAACACATCACGGGCTAAAGCATCACCACGGGCTAAAGCATCACCACGGGCTAAAGCATCACCACGGGCTAAAGCATCACCACGGGCTAAAGCATCACCACGGGCTAAAGCATCACCACGGGCTAACTCTACGGTGTGTCTGTGCAGGACGAGGAGATCAACCAGCAGAGCCAGCTCGCAGAGAAGCTCAAGCAGCAGATGTTGGACCAGGAAGAGGTGAGATCTTCACTCCTCCTCCTAACGCTCAGGCCACGCCCTCAAAGACACGCCACGGACGATATGGATTCATTTGTATTCATTTGGCTTTGCGAGCCGGATTGAAACATCTAGGGTCTTCTGTGTTAAGCCTTTCTAACCTCGGTCTCTGTTCTCTCCTTAGCTCTTGGGGTCTTCTCGCAGGGACCACGAGAACCTCCAGGCCGAGCTGAACCGCCTTCAGGCCGAGAACGAGGCGTCGAAGGAGGAGGTGAAGGAGGTTCTTCAGGCTCTGGAGGAACTCGCCGTCAACTACGACCAGAAGAGTCAAGAAGTGGAGGACAAGACCAAGGAGTTTGAGCTGGTCAGCGAAGAGCTCAGCCAGAAGTCTGTGAGTACTACTACTGCTACTGCTGCTGCTGCTGCTGCTGCTGCTGCTGCTGCTGCTGCTGCTGCTGCTGCTACTGCTACTACTGCTACTACTGCTACTACTGCTACTACTGCTACTACTGCTACTACTGCTACTACTGCTACTACTGCTACTACTGCTACTACTGCTACTACTAACTACTTGCTACTGCTACTGCTGCTACTGCTACTACTGCTACTACTGCTACTGCTACTACTGCTACAACTACTACTACTTACTATTCAACTTGTTTTGACTTTGTTCGGCTGGATTGAGTGTTTTCGTGTCATCGCGATGTGCCCTGGCTCCGACCCCCCCCGGCCCCCCTGCGCCCCCCCGGCCGGCGCCGTACCGCGTTTACACAAAGGAGGAACTGCGGAGAACAGTCGTCTTACCCGGAGATCGTCACGTTATCCCGGCTTTTTTTAGAGATTTTTATAAGAGATCTTCTACTGAGAGTGTTTTTCAAACTTCCTCTAAGTTATTTGTTCTTTTCTTCTGTATCTTCCTCTGTATCTACCTGCGTTGCATCAATGGAATTTCCCCATGTGGGACAATAAAGGATTATCTTATCTTACTTCCTCTGCGGTCGCTCAGACATGACTCTGTGTCCCGTGCGGTCGCTCAGACATGACTCTGTGTCCCGTGCGGTCGCTCAGACATGACTCTGTTTCTTCTGTGCAGTCGATTCTGTCGTCGCTGGACTCGGAGCTGCAGAAACTGAAGGAAATGTCGAACCATCAGAAGAAGCGAGTCACAGAGATGATGTCGTCGCTGCTCAAAGACCTGGCTGAGATCGGCATCGCAGTGGGAAGCAACGACATCAAGGTCTGTGCCACGCCTTGTGTGCCACGCCTTGTGTGCCACGCCTTGTGTGCCACGCCTTGTGTGCCACGCCTTGTGTGCCACGCCTTGTGTGCCACGCCTTGTGTGCCACGCCTTGTGTGCCACGCCTTGTGTGCCACGCCTTGTGTGCCACGCCTTGTGTCCTCTTCATGGTTCTGACCCCTCCTCCTCATGTTCTGACCCCTCCTCCTCATGCTCTGACCCCTCCTCCTCATGCTCTGACCCCTCCTCCTCATGTTCTGACCCCTCCTCCTCATGCTCTGACCCCTCCTCCTCATGTTCTGACCCCTCCTCCTCATGTTCTGACCCCTCCTCCTCATGTTCTGACCCCTCCTCCTCATGTTCTGACCCCTCCTCCTCATGCTCTGACCCCCCCTCCTCATGTTCTGACCTCTCTCCTCAGCACGATGGGGGCAGTGGCCTCATAGACGAGGAGTTCACGGTGGCTCGTCTCTACATCAGTAAGATGAAGTCAGAGGTCAAGTCGATGGCCAAACGCTGCAAACAGCTGGAGAGCACTCAGTCTGAGAGCAACAAGAAGATGGACGAGAACGAGAAGGAGCTGGCCGCCTGTCAGCTGAGGATCTCCCAGGTCAGGACCGGGGCGGGGTGTAGACGGGGGGCGGGGTGTAGACGGGGGGCGGGGTGTAGACGGGGGGCGGGGTGTAGACGGGGGGCGGGGTGTAGACGGGGGGCGGGGTGTAGACGGGGGGCGGGGTGTAGACGCGGGGCGGGGTGTAGACGCGGGGCGTAGACCCGGGGGGACGGGGCGTAGACCCGGGGGGACGGGGCGTAGACGCGGGGGGACAGGGCGTAGACGGGGACAGACCTGGGGGGACGGGGCGTAGCCCTGGGGGGACAGACCCGGGGGGACAGACCGGGGGGACGGGGCGTAGACCCGGGGGGACAGACCCGGGGGGACAGACCGGGGGAACGGGGGGACGGGGCATAGACCCGGGGGGACAACAGACCTGGGGGGACGGGGCGTAGACCCGGGGGGACGCTGTAGTTCTCTCTTTGACTCTGGCTTGTCCTTCAGCACGAGGCGAAGATCAAGTCCCTGACAGAATATCTGCAGAACGTGGAGCAGAAGAAGCGTCAGCTGGAGGAGAACGTGGACGCTCTGAACGAGGAGCTGGTCAAACTCAACGCTCAGGGTAAAAGAGCTGCAGCGACGTGTGCAACACTCTGACCCCTGACTCCTGACCTCTGACTCCTGACCTCTGACTCCTGACCTCTGACTCCTGACCTCTGACTCCTGACCTCTGACTCCTGACCTCTGACCCCTGACCTCTTTTCCTCAACAGAGAAAGTTCACGCCATGGAGAAGGAGAACGAGATCCAGACGGCCAATGAAGTCAAGGTCTTTGTGAGCGCCAAACACTTCTCTGAGATGTTTGTGTGAGACGTTTGTGTGAGACGTTTGTGTGAGACGTTTGTGTGAGACGTTTGTGTGAGACGTTTGTGTGAGACGTTTGTGTGAGATGTTTGAGACGTTTGTGTGAGACGTTTGAGACGTTTGTGTGAGACGTTTGTGTGAGACGTTTGTGTGAGATGTTTGTGCGAGACGTTTGAGACGTTTGTGCTCCTTTCTCAGGCGGCTGTGGAGAAGCAGATCCACTCTCACAGAGAAGCTCATCACAAACAGATCAGCAGCCTGAGGGACGAGCTGGACCACAAGGAGAAGCTCATCACGGAGCTGCAGGAGTGAGTCAAAGCAGTCTGCCCCCTGCTGGCCACACCCACACACTGCACCTGACCTCACTGCCCCCTGCTGGCCACATCCACACACTGCACCTGACCTCACTGCCCCCTGCTGGCCACATCCACACACTGCACCTGACCTCACTGCCCCCTGCTGGCCACACCCACACACTGCACCTGACCTCACTGCCCCCTGCTGGCCACACCCACACACTGCACCTGACCTCACGCTCTTCTTCTGTCTTCCAGCCTGAACCAGAAGATCATGCTGGAGCAGGAGCGCCTGAAGGTGGAGCACGAGAAGCTCAAGTCCACGGACCAGGAGAAGAGCCGCAAACTGCACGAGCTCACGTACGCCACCTTTGGACCGCCGCAAATGCAACACAACTGCACGATTTTAATGCCAAACTACACATGCTCATATTCTGTACGAGAAGATCTAGAAACCGTTCCCTTTTCACTTCGGCTCGTTTAAACTTGATAGAACTAAATCTTTGAGATGGAAGACAAGGTTACAAGAAATAAGAAGTTTAAACCATTCATATCTTTAACACCTTTAACCCGGTGGAACACGGGGGAGAAACGACAGAGAGGACCAGGCTTCCAGTTCACACACTGGACAGTCCACCACTCTGAGCGCTCTGCCCGTCTCCTCCGTCCACCTTCCTTTAGACCACACCCTAGTTACACATTAACCAGCCCCTAAGTATACAGGTCACATACAGGTCACATACAGGTCACATACAGGTCACATACAGGTCACATACAGGTCACATACAGGTCACATACAGGTCACACACAGGTCACATACAGGTCACATACAGGTCACTGGTCCAGGTCACACACAGGTCACATACAGGTCACACACAGGTCACACACAGGTCACACACAGGTCACACACAGGTCACATACAGGTCACACACAGGTCACATACAGGTCACACACAGGTCACACACAGGTCACACACAGGTCACACACAGGTCACACACAGGTCACACACAGGTCACATACAGGTCACATACAGGTCACATACAGGTCACACACAGGTCACATACAGGTCACATACAGGTCACTGGTCCAGGTCACACACAGGTCACATACAGGTCACATACAGGTCACACACAGGTCACACACAGGTCACACACAGGTCACACACAGGTCACACACAGGTCACACACAGGTCACACACAGGTCACATACAGGTCACACACAGGTCACACACAGGTCACACACAGGTCACATACAGGTCACATACAGGTCACACACAGGTCACATACAGGTCACACACAGGTCACACACAGGTCACACACAGGTCACACACAGGTCACACACAGGTCACAAACAGGTCACAAACAGGTCACATACAGGTCACAAACAGGTCACAAACAGGTCACTGGTCCAGGTCACACACAGGTCACACACAGGTCACATACAGGTCACATACAGGTCACACACAGGTCACACACAGGTCACACACAGGTCACACACAGGTCACATACAGGTCACATACAGGTCACACACAGGTCACACACAGGTCACACACAGGTCACACACAGGTCACTGGTCCAGGTCACACACAGGTCACACACAGGTCACACACAGGTCACACACAGGTCACATACAGGTCACTGGTCCAGGTCACACACAGGTCACACACAGGTCACATACAGGTCACATACAGGTCACACACAGGTCACATACAGGTCACACACAGGTCACACACAGGTCACATACAGGTCACATACAGGTCACACACAGGTCACACACAGGTCACACACAGGTCACATACAGGTCACATACAGGTCACATACAGGTCACATACAGGTCACTGGTCCAGGTCACACACAGGTCACACACAGGTCACACACAGGTCACACACAGGTCACACACAGGTCACATACAGGTCACACACAGGTCACATACAGGTCACACACAGGTCACACACAGGTCACACACAGGTCACACACAGGTCACACACAGGTCACAAACAGGTCACAAACAGGTCACACACAGGTCACACACAGGTCACACACAGGTCACACACAGGTCACACACAGGTCACAAACAGGTCACAAACAGGTCACTGGTCCAGGTCACACACAGGTCACACACAGGTCACATACAGGTCACATACAGGTCACATACAGGTCACACACAGGTCACTGGTCCAGGTCACACACAGGTCACACACAGGTCACACACAGGTCACATACAGGTCACACACAGGTCACACACAGGTCACACACAGGTCACACACAGGTCACACACAGGTCACTGGTCCAGGTCACACACAGGTCACACACAGGTCACACACAGGTCACATACAGGTCACTGGTCCAGGTCACATACAGGTCACACACAGGTCACACACAGGTCACAAACAGGTCACACACAGGTCACATACAGGTCACACCAGGTCACACACAGGTCACACACAGGTCACAAACAGGTCACTGGTCCAGGTCACACACAGGTCACACACAGGTCACATACAGGTCACATACAGGTCACACACAGGTCACATACAGGTCACTGGTCCAGGTCACACACAGGTCACACACAGGTCACACACAGGTCACATACAGGTCACACACAGGTCACATACAGGTCACATACAGGTCACTGGTCCAGATCACACGCAGGTCACACACAGGTCACATACAGGTCACATACAGGTCACAAACAGGTCACAAACAGGTCACATACAGGTCACTGGTCCAGGTCACGCACAGGTCACACACAGGTCACACACAGGTCACACACAGGTCACATACAGGTCACAAACAGGTCACACACAGGTCACACACAGGTCACATACAGGTCACGTCCAGGTCACACGCAGGTCACACACAGGTCACACACAGGTCACACACAGGTCACATACAGGTCACACACAGGTCACACACAGGTCACATACAGGTCACACACAGGTCACACACAGGTCACATACAGGTCACATACAGGTCACATACAGGTCACACACAGGTCACACACAGGTCACATACAGGTCACATACAGGTCACACACAGGTCACATACAGGTCACACACAGGTCACACACAGGTCACACACAGGTCACAAACAGGTCACTGGTCCAGGTCACATACAGGTCACTGGTCCAGGTCACACACAGGTCACACACAGGTCACACACAGGTCACATACAGGTCACATACAGGTCACACACAGGTCACAAACAGGTCACACACAGGTCACATACAGGTCACACACAGGTCACACACAGGTCACAAACAGGTCACTGGTCCAGGTCACACACAGGTCACACACAGGTCACATACAGGTCACTGGTCCAGGTCACACACAGGTCACACACAGGTCACAAACAGGTCACACACAGGTCACACACAGGTCACACACAGGTCACATACAGGTCACGTCCAGGTCACACGCAGGTCACACACAGGTCACATACAGGTCACACACAGGTCACAAACAGGTCACATACAGGTCACATACAGGTCACTGGTCCAGGTCACACACAGGTCACATACAGGTCACACACAGGTCACACACAGGTCACAAACAGGTCACATACAGGTCACTGGTCCAGGTCACATACAGGTCACTGGTCCAGGTCACACGCAGGTCACACACAGGTCACACACAGGTCACACACAGGTCACAAACAGGTCACATACAGGTCACACACAGGTCACACACAGGTCACATACAGGTCACACACAGGTCACATACAGGTCACATACAGGTCACATACAGGTCACTGGTCCAGGTCACACACAGGTCACACACAGGTCACACACAGGTCACACGCAGGTCACACGCAGGTCACATTCAGGTCACACACAGGTCACATACAGGTCACACACAGGTCACACACAGGTCACACACAGGTCACACACAGGTCACACACAGGTCACACACAGGTCACATACAGGTCACATACAGGTCACACGCAGGTCACACGCAGGTCACAAACAGGTCACACGCAGGTCACACGCAGGTCACATTCAGGTCACACACAGGTCACATACAGGTCACACACAGGTCACACACAGGTCACACACAGGTCACACACAGGTCACAAACAGGTCACATACAGGTCACACACAGGTCACACACAGGTCACATACAGGTCACTGGTCCAGGTCACACACAGGTCACATACAGGTCACACACAGGTCACATACAGGTCACTGGTCCAGGTCACACGCAGGTCACAAACAGGTCACATACAGGTCACACGCAGGTCACACACAGGTCACATACTGGTTCGTTAGTCCTGTCGTTGCGAAGCGAGTAAGGTATTTGCTCTGTTCTCGTCTTCCATGAGAAACTGCTCGGTCTGCACAGCTCACACTCTTAGAATCACTTCTTAGACTTTTATCTAAATGTTAAGCGTAATAAACACGATACATTAGTAAGATGAAATGTATAAATCCAACTAAACCCGGCGCTCCCGTCGCTCTGGCTGGTGTAAACTCTTGTTTGTGCGTTTCAGGGTGATGCAGGACCGTCGGGAGCAGGCTCGACAGGACCTCAAGGGGCTGGAGGAGACTGTGGTGAGTGCAGGTCGCAGCCGCCCCGGGGCAGGTCGACGCTGACGTGGCTCTGATCCTGTCGTTTGTGTGCGTTTCAGGCCAAAGAGCTGCAGACTTTACACAACCTGAGGAAGCTGTTTGTGCAGGACCTGGCAACGCGCGTCAAGAAGGTCAGTGTGGAGCGTTGTCATGGAAACGATGCAGAGTCTGAATGTGTAACTGTGTGCACCCGTGTGTAACCCTGTGCACCCGTGTGTAACCCTGTGTACCCGTGTGTACCCGTGTGTAACCCTGTGTACCCGTGTGTAACCCTGTGTACCCGTGTGTAACCCTGTGCACCCGTGTGTAACCCTGTGCACCCGTGTGTAACCCTGTGTGTAACCCTGTGCACCCGTGTGTAACCCTGTGTACCCGTGTGTAACCCTGTGTGTAACCCTGTGTACCCGTGTGTAACCCTGTGCACCCGTGTGTAACCCTGTGCACCCGTGTGTAACCCTGTGTACCCGTGTGTAACCCTGTGCACCCGTGTGTAACCCTGTGTGTACCCGTGTGTAACCCTGTGTGTAACCCTGTGTACCCGTGTGTAACCCTGTGCACCCGTGTGTAACCCTGTGCACCCGTGTGTAACCCTGTGTACCCGTGTGTACCCGTGTGTAACCCTGTGTACCCGTGTGTAACCCTGTGTACCCGTGTGTAACCCTGTGCACCCGTGTGTAACCCTGTGCACCCGTGTGTAACCCCGTGTGTAACCCTGTGTGTAACCCTGTGTACCCGTGTGTAACCCTGTGCACCCGTGTGTAACCCTGTGCACCCGTGTGTAACCCTGTGTACCCGTGTGTAACCCTGTGCACCCGTGTGTAACCCTGTGTGTACCCGTGTGTAACCCTGTGTGTAACCCTGTGTACCCGTGTGTAACCCTGTGCACCCGTGTGTAACCCCGTGTGTAACCCTGTGTGTAACCCTGTGTACCCGTGTGTAACCCTGTGCACCCGTGTGTAACCCTGTGCACCCGTGTGTAACCCTGTGTACCCGTGTGTAACCCTGTGCACCCGTGTGTAACCCTGTGCACCCGTGTGTAACCCTGTGCACCCGTGTGTAACCCTGTGCACCCGTGTGTAACCCTGTGTGTAACCCTGTGCACCCGTGTGTAACCCTGTGCACCCGTGTGTAACCCTGTGCACCCGTGTGTAACCCTGTGTGTACCCGTGTGTAACCCTGTGTGTAACCCTGTGCACCCGTGTGTAACCCTGTGCACCCGTGTGTAACCCTGTGCACCCGTGTGTAACCCTGTGTACCCGTGTGTAACCCTGTGTACCCGTGTGTAACCCTGTGTACCCGTGTGTAACCCCGTGTGTAACCCCGTGTGTAACCCCGTGTGTAACCCCGTGTGTAACCCTGTGTACCCGTGTGTAACCCTGTGTGTACCCGCAGAGCGCGGAGATGGACTCTGACGACACCGGGGGCAGCGCGGCTCAGAAACAGAAGATTTCTTTCCTGGAGAACAATCTGGAGCAGCTCACGAAGGTCCACAAACAGGTCAGAGTTCAACGCCACCTACAGGAGCTCTTCCTTCTGTCAATGTCCATTTCCTGTTACCAAAATAAGAGCATGTGAAAGTGGTGTGTGAAGCCTGCTCTGTCTCTGCAGCTGGTGCGGGATAATGCAGATCTGCGCTGTGAGCTTCCTAAACTGGAGAAGCGTCTGCGAGCGACGGCTGAGCGGGTCAAGGCGCTGGAGTCTGCGCTGAAGGAGGCCAAAGAGAACGCTGCACGAGACCGCAAACGCTACCAACAGGAAGTGGACCGCATCAAGGAGGCCGTGAGGGCCAAGAACATGGCCCGCCGGGGCCACAGCGCGCAGATCGGTGAGACGCACCAGGGCTCAAGAGGGCTCAAGAGTGCTCAAGAGGGTTCAAGAGGGCTCAAGAGTGCTCAAGAGTGCTCAAGAGGGCTCAAGAGGGCTCAAGAGGGTTCAAGAGGGCTCAAGAGTGCTCAAGAGTGCTCAAGAGTGCTCAAGAGGGCTCAAGAGTGCTCAAGAGTGCTCAAGAGTGCTCAAGAGTGCTCAAGAGTGCTCAAGAGTGCTCAAGAGTGCTCAAGAGTGCTCAAGAGTGCTCAAGAGGGCTCAAGAGGGCTCAAGAGGGCTCAAGAGGGCTCAAGAGGGCTCAAGAGTGCTCAAGAGGGGGTGTAAGAGGCAAGAGAGGGTTTAACAGGGTTTAAAGGGGTTGAGGGCTTGAAAGAGGGTTTAAAAGTTGCTGTGGGCGTGGCTGCTCCTCATGCTCGCTCTCTTGTCTCCTCAGCTAAGCCGATCCGCCCGGGGCAGCAGCCCGTGGCGTCGCCCACTCACCCCAACATGAACCGCTCGGCAGGAGGTTTCTACCAGAACAGCCAGAGCGTCTCCATCCGCGGAGGCAGCAAACCAGACAAGAAGTGAGTCACAGCGCCACCTGCAGGTCACTCCATCAGAGGCGGAGGCAGCAAACATTGAATCATCAGACTGAAACTAAAAACAGCACCTGACAATCATAAACTCTAATACCTTAATAATCATAATAATAATCATAATTATAATAATGTGCTTTGTTTTTCTGTTTCAGCTGAAGTTTGGCCGTTCCTGTCGCCCACTGCAGCAAGGCTCCTCCCCCTTTTCCACACTGGCTCCTCCCCCAAATCCATATAAATATCTATAAATAAGAGTCCTCATCTGTACAGCCCTTTCGCTCACTCGCCTCTCGACCTCCGACCCTCGACCCCACAGGCCACGCCCCCGAGCGAGTGTGTAGCTCGACTTCTCGGTTGTATTTTTTATTGTCGCTGGTTCCGCTCCTCCTGAATGTAACGGAGCGTCTGCGCCGGCCCAAACCCCGCCCCCAAAACCCTCATCTGACCGCTCGCCCACGACACACGACCTCATCTGACCGCTCGCCCACGACACACGACCTCATCTGACCGCTCGCCCACGACACACGACCTCATCTGACCGCTCGCCCACGACACACGACCTCATCTGACCGCTCGCCCACGACACACGACCTCATCTGACCGCTCGCCCACGACACACGACCTCATCTGACCGCTCGCCCACGACACACGACCTCATCTGACCGCTCGCCCACGACACACGACCTCATCTGACCGCTCGCCCACGACACACGACCTCATCTGACCGCTCGCCCACGACACACGACCTCATCTGACCGCTCGCCCACGACACACGACCTCATCTGACCGCTCGCCCACGACACACGACCTCATCTGACCGCTCGCCCACGACACACGACCTCATCTGACCGCTCGCCCACGACACACGACCTCATCTGACCGCTCGCCCACGACACACGACCTCATCTGACCGCTCGCCCACGACACACGACCTCATCTGACCGCTCGCCCACGACACACGACCTCATCTGACCGCTCGCCCACGACACACGACCTCATCTGACCGCTCGCCCACGACACACGACCTCATCTGACCGCTCGCCCACGACACACGACCTCATCTGACCGCTCGCCCACGACACACGACCTCATCTGACCGCTCGCCCACGACACACGACCTCATCTGACCGCTCGCCCACGACACACGACCTCATCTGACCGCTCGCCCACGACACACGACCTCATCTGACCGCTCGCCCACGACACACGACCTCATCTGACCGCTCGCCCACGACACACGACCTCATCTGACCGCTCGCCCACGACACACGACCTCATCTGACCGCTCGCCCACGACACACGACCTCATCTGACCGCTCGCCCACGACACACGACCTCATCTGACCGCTCGCCCACGACACACGACCTCATCTGACCGCTCGCCCACGACACACGACCTCATCTGACCGCTCGCCCACGACACACGACCTCATCTGACCGCTCGCCCACGACACCCACACACGACCTGACCTCTGAGGATCGTGCGGTTTCGTGCGGTTTGGGGGCGGGGCAGACACACATTAACCTATAGCGGCTGTACATTTCATCTTTAATAATAATCAGGTGCAGCTCGGGTCGCCGCTCGAGTCGCCGCTCGGGTCGCCGCTCGAGTCGCCGCTCGGGTCGCCGCTCGAGTCGCCGCTCGGGTCGCCGCTCGAGTCGCCGCTCGGGTCGCCGCTCGAGTCGCCGCTCGGGTCGGTGCTTGAGTCCACATCGAGGCTTGAACGTGGGGAAGGAGCAGAAGGTCGGGAAATGTAGATAACGTAACGGTAATTTATTCTTGTCGATTCTGGCGCCGCACGAGCTCGGAGGCCGTCTTGTGCCGGCGGCGCTCGATCTCCGGTAAAAGTCGTGCTTCACGTTCCCCCGTCGTGTTTCGCACAGAAAACGTCTCGTGCCTCGTCCATCGCTGATTCTCCCCTTTTTCTTTCCGTTTGTGATTTTTACGTCTTATTTTGTTTTGTTTTTCCCCCTCGGGACGCGAAAGACGACGAGCGCGTTGGTTTGGCGATTGGTCCGAGGAGCCGCTGATCGACCAATCAGACGAGCCGACGCCGGGCGCGCTCTAAAGGATGAAGGGTTTTGACAGTAGGACGTGGTGTCGTTTTCTTCTGTTTTTAGCGTGTCGTTTGTGGGGGTTTTTCACCGTTTTTTGACTTTTTGAGCGTTTTTGTTTGATGCTGCCCCCGTTTCTCCTCCACGTTAACGACACTCGTGCAATAAACTGTAACGTACACTGAAGTCGCACCGTCGCTCTGAAGGCGCCGTTTACACCAAAGATTACGCCGTGACGCGGCGCCAGCGTTTGTCACGACTAAAACCTTCTTAAATCTAACACTTTCATCATAATAAAGCTTCAGTCGCAGATTTACACTTGATTTGGTTCAAAATGTGTCTAAACGTCTCATGTTCAGTAGAAACGATGTTGGACGTTAAAGTCGTGCTCAGTTTAAACGTGTCGCAATGTTTGGTGTAAAAAGAGCCTAAAGTCTGAGCCGTAGAATGTAAGAAACTCTAAAAACAGTGGAATATGTGTTTCAAACATATGCAAATGTTCCAAAGGTTTGAACCGGGCCTGAACTTCAAATTGGCACGTTTTCTGCGGCGGAATTGGAATCTCCGGCGTCTCCGGCGTCTCCGGGCGCTCTCCGGACGCTCTTCGGACACTCTCAGGGTGCTCTCCGGCGCCGCCAGAAGGCGTTGTTGTGGTGGGTTTGAGCTGGAGGTGGCGCTCTTGTACCGTAAAGCACTCCCGGCTGCTGAAAACACTATTGGAGATGTAATTCTTGTGCTTTTGCTCAAACTAAAAGACCTAAATGTGTAAAATTGTAACTTAAATCAATAGTACCATGTTTTATTACTGTGTAATAGCTGCTGTGTTTGGGAGAGAATCATTCCACGCGGGGCACAGAAGACTGCATGTTGTAAATGTGATTAAATCATTATGACAAATGTTCCTCCGGCTCTTTTGTTCTGTCTTTATGGGCGTGTCTCAGCTTCACTCTTTGGTCCTGGGCGTTTCCCCGATTTATGCAAATAATCCTCATTTTAAACACGTGAGTTCTCTTTATCCATCATTGTATTCATTCAATAAAGTGCTGACGCGTGTTTACGAGATTATTAATAATAAATCCAGTAAGTGTTTGTTTTGCATCAGTCCAGAGGCAAGTGACAAGGTACGGAATCAAATCAAATCAATTTATTTTTGTAAGGCCCAAAATCACAACAACAGTCGCCTCTGAGGGCCACAGGGAGAAATGAATCAATAATGTCTGTGGTGGCGAGGGACGATGTCCCAGGTCCTCTGTCCTTAGCTCCTCCTTCTGCAGGAAAAACTACAAAAAAAACCTCTTTGGGACAAAAGCGTATGTCCCTGTGTTAGTTCCAGTGAAGGAGGATGTGACTCTCACAGACGTGAGGGAGACACTGGAGCTGGAGACACTCTTCAGGCAGATGAGGGACCGTCCACACGGGGCAGGGACACTTCACCAGGAGAGGGACATCTGGGTCCACAGGTCCTCAGGAGTGAGAGAAAGAAAAGAAGGCGGTGAACAGTTTGCAAGTGGAATTAAGAAATAAATATTGTTTGATAGCATAAGTAGTCAGAAGAAGAAGAGGATAGTGCTCAAGCTGTCATACTTCCCCCAGCATAATTACTCCTAGGGCAGCGTAGCTGAAGCTGTGGGTTTATCTTTCTGTTCCTAACTAGTCTGACCATAAGAGATTTCGAAGAGGAACGTTTTAAGCCTGGACTTAAATGAAGAGACTGTGTCAGCAGATTTAACATGGGTCGGGAGCTGATTCCATAACACAGGAATCCCTCTGTGATGTCATCATTGTGCGTCGGTCCATTTAAATACAGTTTGTACTTTTCTCATTTGTTTTCACGGTGTAGCTGAAACCACTCCAGTAGGGGGCGCTAATTACACCTTTTAAACCATCGTCCATCATGTGTCCAAGCCCCTCCTCCTGACCCCGCGGTGACCCTTCAAGTCTATTCAGTCATTTAGAATATTAGACTATAGACTTCAACTCTAAGGCTCATCTCTATGGCGACAGGACGGTTGATTCTGTGGAACAAGCCGGAAGCTCCGACATGACACGAATCTACAAACAATTCACCAAGATCATAGATGTTGTTGTTGTTGTAGATGATTCTTGGCGCTCAGGACAGTCTCGGGTCATGTGACAGTGGTTCACCTCCTGGTGGCGCTGTTTCTACAACAGTTGCATTTCCCTGTGAAGAATGAGACCTTTGACCTTTGACCTGGAGTTATGGAGAAACGTGACACATTTCACCAAATAAACATGTGACTGTAGCTCCTCCTCTGAGATGGACACACTTTCCCACTCTTCATCCGTCAAACTAAAATTGATTATTTTCAAAGTTTGCGTTCATTTAAACTAAATTAATTCTTGTGAAAAATAGCTACCAAAAAAAAATATAGGAACTAGGTCTTGGTGATTCATAAAACCATAAATGATGATAAAACAACATGAGTCAAAAAGAGGAGTGGCCTCCTGCCTGAGGGGAGTGGCTCAAATAGAGATGGAAGTCTGCAGCCGATCACCTTCAGCTCCAGCGTATCACACGGTGATGGAGGAGGTGATGCAGGAGGTGATGCAGGAGGTGATGGAGGAGGTGATGCAGGAGGTGATGCAGGAGGTGATGGAGGAGGTGATGGAGGAGGTGATGGAGGAGGTGATGGAGGAGGTGATGGAGGTGATGGAGGAGGTGATGGAGGAAGTGATGGAGGAGGTGATGCAGGAGGTGATGGAGGAGGTGATGGAGGAGGTGATGCAGGAGGTGATGCAGGAGGTGATGCAGGAGGTGATGGAGGAGGTGATGCAGGAGGTGATGCAGGAGGTGATGGAGGAGGTGATGGAGGAGGTGATGGAGGAGGTGATGGAGGAGGTGATGGAGGAGGTGATGCAGGAGGTGATGGAGGAGGTGATGGAGGAGGTGATGGAGGAGGTGATGCAGGAGGTGATGGAGGAGGTGATGGAGGAGGTGATGCAGGAGGTGATGGAGGAGGTGATGGAGGAGGTGATGGAGGAGGTGATGCAGGAGGTGATGGAGGAGGTGATGGAGGAGGTGATGGAGGAGGTGATGGAGGAGGTGATGGAGGAGGTGATGCAGGAGGTGATGGAGGAGGTGATGGAGGTGATGGAGGAGGTGATGGAGGAGGTGATGGAGGAGGTGATGGAGGAGGTGATGGAGGAGGTGATGGAGGTGATGGAGGAGGTGATGGAGGAAGTGATGGAGGAGGTGATGGAGGAGGTGATGGAGGAGGTGATGGAGGTGATGGAGGAGGTGATGAAGGTGATGGAGGAGGTGATGGAGGAGGTGATGGAGGAGGTGATGGAGGAAGTGATGGAGGAGGTGATGGAGGAGGTGATGGAGGTGATGGAGGAGGTGATGGAGGTGATGGAGGAGGTGATGGAGGAGGTGATGGAGGAGGTGATGGAGGAAGTGATGGAGGAGGTGATGGAGGAGGTGATGGAGGAGGTGATGGAGGAAGTGATGGAGGAGGTGATGGAGGAGGTGATGGAGGTGATGGAGGAGGTGATGGAGGTGATGGAGGAAGTGATGGAGGAGGTGATGGAGGAGGTGATGGAGGTGATGGAGGAGGTGATGGAGGAGGTGATGGAGGTGATGGAGGAGGTGATGGAGGAGGTGATGGAGGTGATGGAGGAGGTGAGGATGGACTCGATGATGGTCGTGTAGAACTGCACCATCATCAGCTTGTCTTTCCTCTGCTGCAGCAGGAAGTACATTCTCTGCTGGACCTTCTTGATGAGGAGCTGATGGAGGCTCCTCCCACTTGAAGTGCCGGGTGATGGTGGCTCCTCCCACTTGAGGTGCCGGGTGATGGTGGCTCCTCCCACTTGAGGTGCCGGGTGATGGTGGCTCCCACTTGAGGTGCCGGGTGATGGTGGCTCCCACTTGAGGTGCCGGGTGATGGTGGCTCCCACTTGAGGTGCCGGGTGATGGTGGCTCCCACTTGAGGTGCCGGGTGATGGTGGCTCCTCCCACTTGAGGTGCCGGGTGATGGTGGCTCCCACTTGAGGTGCCGGGTGATGGTGGCTCCCACTTGAGGTGCCGGGTGATGGTGGCTCCCACTTGAGGTGCCGGGTGATGGTGGCTCCCACTTGAGGTGCCGGGTGATGGTGGCTCCCATCGTCCACGATTGTCTCCACTGTCTTCTGGATGTTGAGCTCCAGGTTGTTACCGCTGCACCTCCTGTAGACGGACTCATCCCCGTCCCAGATGAGTCCATGAGGGCGGTGTCGTCGTGGCGATGAGGGCGGTGTCGTCGCGGCGATGAGGGCGGTGTCGTCGTGGCGATGAGGGCGGTGTCGTCGTGGCGATGAGGGCGGTGTCGTCGTGGCGATGAGGGCGGTGTCGTCGTGGCGATGAGGGCGGTGTCGTCGTGGCGATGAGGGCGGTGTCGTCGTGGCGATGAGGGCGGTGTCGTCCTGGCGATGAGGGCGGTGTCGTCGTGGCGATGAGGGCGGTGTCGTCGTGGCGATGAGGGCGGTGTCGTCGTGGCGATGAGGGCGGTGTCGTCGTGGCGATGAGGGCGGTGTCGTCGTGGCGATGAGGGCGGTGTCGTCGTGGCGATGAGGGCGGTGTCGTCGTGGCGATGAGGGCGGTGTCGTCGTGGCTGGAGGTGCAGCAGTTTGTCACAGGGAGAAGAGCAGAGGAGACAGTACACAGCCCTGTGGAGCTCCTGTGCTGATGGTCTGTGTGTCTGAGACATTCTTCCCCAGACGCAGTGGGAGGGGCTGTGAGCTGTGGGAGGGGCTGTGAGCTGCTGGTTCAGTTTCCGGTCGTCTGCAGAGTGGGGAGCTCTGGGCTTGTAATTGGTGAGAAGCCAGAGCCCACTCCACACAGAGACGGGGCCACTCCACACAGAGGCGGGGCCACTCCACACAGAGGCGGGGCCACTCCACACAGAGGCGGGGCCACTCCAGACAGAGGCGGGGCCACTCCTCACAGAGGCGGGGCCACTCCTCACAGAGGCGGGGCTGTTGTTGGAGAACTGCCGCCTCAGCCTCAGTTTCAGTGTGAATCAGGGTTTGTCATGTTGAAAGTGACTTTGGTGTGAGATGTTTAATGTGTGACATCAGTGTGACATCACAGTGTGACATCACAGTGTGACATCACAGTGTGACATCACAGTGTGACATCACGGTGTGACATCAGTGTGACATCACAGTGTGACATCACAGTGTGACATCACAGTGTGACATCACAGTGTGACATCAGTGTGACATCAGTGTGACATCACAGTGTGACATCACAGTGTGACATCACAGTGTGACATCACAGTGTGACATCACAGTGTGACATCACAGTGTGACATCAGTGTGACATCACAGTGTGACATCACAGTGTGACATCACAGTGTGACATCACAGTGTGACATCAGTGTGACATCACAGTGTGACATCACAGTGTGACATCAGTGTGACATCACAGTGTGACATCAGTGTGACATCAGTGTGACATCACAGTGTGACATCACAGTGTGACATCACAGTGTGACATCACAGTGTGACATCACAGTGTGACATCACAGTGTGACATCAGTGTGACATCAGTGTGACATCACAGTGTGACATCACAGTGTGACATCACAGTGTGACATCAGTGTGACATCACAGTGTGACATCAGTGTGACATCAGTGTGACATCACAGTGTGACATCAGTGTGACATCAGTGTGACATCACAGTGTGACATCAGTGTGACATCACAGTGTGACATCACAGTGTGACATCACAGTGTGACATCACAGTGTGACATCACAGTGTGACATCACAGTGTGACATCAGTGTGACATCAGTGTGACATCACAGTGTGACATCACAGTGTGACATCACAGTGTGACATCAGTGTGACATCAGTGTGACATCACAGTGTGACATCACAGTGTGACATCACAGTGTGACATCACAGTGTGACATCACAGTGTGACATCACAGTGTGACATCAGTGTGACATCAGTGTGACATCACAGTGTGACATCACAGTGTGACATCACAGTGTGACATCACAGTGTGACATCAGTGTGACATCACAGTGTGACATCACAGTGTGACATCAGTGTGACATCAGTGTGACATCACAGTGTGACATCAGTGTGACATCAGTGTGACATCACAGTGTGACATCAGTGTGACATCACAGTGTGACATCAGTGTGACATCACAGTGTGACATCAGTGTGACATCACAGTGTGACATCACAGTGTGACATCAGTGTGACATCAGTGTGACATCACAGTGTGACATCAGTGTGACATCAGTGTGACATCACAGTGTGACATCAGTGTGACATCACAGTGTGACATCAGTGTGACATCACAGTGTGACATCACAGTGTGACATCAGTGTGACATCACAGTGTGACATCACAGTGTGACATCAGTGTGACATCACAGTGTGACATCAGTGTGACATCAGTGTGACATCACAGTGTGACATCACAGTGTGACATCAGTGTGACATCACAGTGTGACATCAGTGTGACATCAGTGTGACATCACAGTGTGACATCAGTGTGACATCACAGTGTGACATCAGTGTGACATCACAGTGTGACATCACAGTGTGACATCAGTGTGACATCAGTGTGACATCACAGTGTGACATCAGTGTGACATCAGTGTGACATCACAGTGTGACATCAGTGTGACATCACAGTGTGACATCAGTGTGACATCATAGTGTGACATCACAGTGTGACATCACAGTGTGACATCACAGTGTGACATCACAGTGTGACATCACAGTGTGACATCACAGTGTGACATCACAGTGTGACATCAGTGTGACATCACAGTGTGACACCACAGTGTGACATCACAGTGTGACATCACAGTGTGACATCACAGTGTGACATCAGTGTGACATCACAGTGTGACATCACAGTGTGACATCACAGTGTGACATCAGTGTGACATCACAGTGTGACATCAGTGTGACATCAGTGTGACATCACAGTGTCCGTGTAGCTCCTCCCAGTCTGTGATGTCGTAGCTGAGAAGTGAAGCTCTAACTGAGCATGTGCTGTTTGGTAGTGTAGCTCAGTAGGTCGGGTGTTTGACCCGGGTTCATGACCCCAGGTCTTGTCCCATCCATGAAAGTCACAGCACCTGTGCAAGTGGGCGGGGCTTATGCACATGTGGGCGTGGCTTATGTACAAGTGGGTGGGCTTATGTACATGTGGGCGGGGCTTATGTGCAAGTGGGTGGGGCTTAGAGAGCTGATGGAGAAAATTACACTCAGTAACATCTCCTAAAAACATGACTTCAGTAAAAGTACAAAGTGTTAAGAAGTACACAAGAGTAAAAGTACTGGGCTGGAGTAACTTTTACACATCTGAAAGAGAAACACAAACGATCACGATCCTTTTGTCGCGTGTGTTTTTTCTCTTATTCTTTCTGGTCATTCAGTTCTTTATTCATCATTTGTTTATTTTTAAAAAAGAAAAAAACTATATATATATATAAGTGTGTAAAGTGTGTAAAGCGTGTAAAGTGTGTTAAGTGTGTTAAGTGTAAAGTGTGTAAAGTGTGTAAAGTGTGTAAAGTGTGTAAAGTGTGTAAAGTGTAAAGTGTGTAAAGTATGTAAAGTGTAAAGTGTGTAAAGTGCGTAAAGTGTAAAGCGTGTAAAGTGTGTAAAGTGTGTAAAGTGTGTAAAGTATGTAAAGTGTAAAGTGTAAAGCGTGTAAAGTGTAAAGCGTGTAAAGTGTAAAGTGCGTAAAGCGTGTAAAGTGTGTAAAGTGTGTAAAGTGTGTAAAGTGTAAAGTGTGTAAAGCGTGTAAAGTGTAAAGTGTGTAACGTGTGTAAAGTGTGTAAAGTGTGTAAAGTGTGTAAAGTGTAAAGTGTGTAAAGTATGTAAAGTGTAAAGTGTGTAAAGTGCGTAAAGTGTAAAGCGTGTAAAGTGTGTTAAGTGTAAAATGTGTAAAGTGTGTTAAGTGTAAAGCGTGTAAAGTGTAAAGTGTGTAAAGCGTGTAAAGTGTGTAAGTGTAAAGCGTGTAAAGTGTGTTAAGTGTAAAGCGTGTAAAGTGTGTAAAGCGTGTAAAGTATGTAAAGTGTGTAAGTGTAAAGCGTGTAAAGTGTGTTAAGTGTAAAGCGTGTAAAGTGTGTAAAGCGTGTAAAGTATGTAAAGTGTAAAGTGTGTAAAGCGTGTAAAGTGTAAAGTGTGTAACGTGTGTAAAGTGCGTAAAGCGTGTAAAGTGTGTAAAGTGTGTAAAGCGTGTAAAGTGTAAAGCGTGTAAAGTGTGTTAAGTGTAAAATGTGTAAAGTGTGTTAAGTGTAAAGCGTGTAAAGTGTAAAGTGTGTAAAGCGTGTAAAGTGTGTAAGTGTAAAGCGTGTAAAGTGTGTTAAGTGTAAAGCGTGTAAAGTGTGTAAAGCGTGTAAAGTATGTAAAGTGTAAAGTGTGTAAAGCGTGTAAAGTGTAAAGTGTGTAACGTGTGTAAAGTGCGTAAAGCGTGTAAAGTGTGTAAAGCGTGTAAAGTGTAAAGCGTGTAAAGTGTAAAGTGCGTAAAGCGTGTAAAGTGTGTAAAGTGTGTAAAGTGTAAAGTGTGTAAAGCGTGTAAAGTGTAAAGTGTGTAACGTGTGTAAAGTGTGTAAAGCGTGTAAAGTGCGTAAAGTGTAAAGCGCGTAAAGTGTAAAGCGTGTAAAGTGTGTAAAGCGTGTAAAGTGTGTAAAGCGTGTAAAGTGTAAAGTGTAAAGTGTGTAACGTGTGTAAAGTGTGTAAAGCGTGTAAAGTGTGTAAAGTGTAAAGTGTGTAAAGTGTGTAACGTGTGTAAAGCGTGTAAAGTGTGTAAAGTGTAAAGTGTGTAAAGCGTGTAAAGTGTGTAACGTGTGTAAAGTGTGTAAAGTGAGTAAAGTATGTTAAGTGTAAAGTGTGTAAAGCGTGTAAAGTGAGTAAAGCGTGTAAAGTGTGTAAAGTGTAAAAAGCGTGTAAAGTGTGTAAAGTGTAAAAAGCGTGTAAAGTGTGTAAAGCATGTAAAGTGTGTAAAGTGTAAAGTATGTAAAGTGTAAAGTGTGTAAAGCGTGTAAAGTGTGTAACGTGTGTAAAGTGAGTAAAGTGTGTTAAGTGTAAAGTGTGTAAAGCGTGTAAAGTGTAAAGCGTGTTAAGTGTAAAGTGTGTAAAGCGTGTAAAGTGTAAAGCGTGTAAAGTGTAAAGTGCGTAAAGCGTGTAAAGTGTGTAAAGTGTAAAGTGTGTAAAGCGTGTAAAGTGTGTAACGTGTGTAAAGTGTAAAGTGTGTAAAGTGTGTAAAGTGTGTAAAGTGTGTAAAGTGTGTAAAGTGCGTAAAGTGTAAAGTGTGTAAAGTGTGTAAAGTGTAAAGTGTGTAAAGTGTGTTAAGTGTAAAGTGTGTAACGTGTGTAACGTGTGTAAAGTGAGTAAAGTGTGTTAAGTGTAAAGTGTGTAAAGCGTGTAAAGTGTAAAGTGTAAAGTGTGTAAAGTGTGTTAAGTGTAAAGTGTGTAAAGCGTGTAAAGTGTGTAACGTGTGTAAAGTGAGTAAAGTGTGTTAAGTGTAAAGTGTGTAAAGCGTGTAAAGTGTAAAGTGTAAAGTGTGTAAAGTGTGTTAAGTGTAAAGTGTGTAAAGCGTGTAAAGTGTGTAACGTGTGTAAAGTGAGTAAAGTGTGTTAAGTGTAAAGTGTGTAAAGCGTGTAAAGTGTAAAGTGTGTAAAGTGTGTTAAGTGTAAAGTGTGTAAAGCGTGTAAAGTGTAAAGTGTAAAGTGTGTAAAGTGTGTAAAGTGTAAAGTCCTTAAAGCGTGTAAAGTGTGTAAAGTGTGTAAAGTGTGTAAAGTGTAAAGTGTGTAAAGTGTGTAAAGTGTGTAAAGTCCTTAAAGCGTGTAAAGTGTGTAAAGTGTAAAGTGTAAAGTGTAACGTGGCCGCCAGAGGGCGCCGTCCTCGCGCCTCGAGCACCTGCGGCTCAGAACAGGAGGTCTCACTCTGCGCATGTCACAAAGACTCAGAGGTAAAAGTGACACAAACAGTTTGACGCTTTGAGTTTCGCGTCTGACGCGCTCGAGCCGTTTGGACTGAAATGTTTGGAAAGTCGCGGCGTCAGAACGACTTCCCGCGTCTTTAAAGATCGTCCGACGCGGAAGAAGCGCGTGCGGTGACGCGCGCGCAGTGACACCTCCACGCGCCAGGACGCACGGGGCCCACGGGAGCGAACCCGGGACAAATTGCGGCCAAACCGGGAGCAACGCGCGTGTTTCCCGGGACAACAGGCACCAACAGGCCGAGCGGGAGCTGAGAGAAGCGAACCCGAGCGGGAGGCGCCTCGGCCCGGGCACAAGACGCCACAGAGCCGCGCATTCCAGCGGAGAAGGTGCGTAAAGGCGCGGCAGGGCGCAGCTCCGCACGGTGTAGCCTCGGAGCTAAACACGGGCTAAACACGAGCTAAACACGGGCTAAAGTTCTGACCAGACCCGGGAAAGACTGTCCCGGGTCTGGTGAGAACACCGGGAATATCCCGGGACAGCTCCGTCTGAACCGGGACAGACTCAGAGTTAAGCCTCTTAAGCAGGTCTGAGTCTGGCCCCGGGGCCCCGGGCTCCAGGAAGTCAGATTTACTGTGACCACGACCTGGACCTGAACCGGGACTAAACCGGGACTAAACCGGGTAAAATAGTGATGTAACTTCCTGTGCTGAGATTTCACAAACTCAGATTCTTTAAACAAACACTTTGGGCAGTTTTTATGAAGGATTATCATGATTATACAGTGTGATGTGGATGAGAGCGGGAGGACATTCAGCAAAGTGTCAGAGCCGGGATTCAAACTCCTGACACATTGGCCGGCTGCACATGGAGTATATTATGTACACAGTATATGTATTTATAGTCTATATTTGTACATGAATATGTGAGTATATTCTGCTGATGACATCAGTGATATTTGTATATTTGTAGATCAGGTGCAGCTGATGTTCCTCCGGTTGCCATGGCCGACCTGCCGCTCGCCCCGGGGCAGCCGTACGTGGAGGTCGAGTACGACTACGACTACAACTCTAAAGGTCGTGCGGTTTCCATCCGCGCCGGAGACTGTTTCCTGCTGGTGAAGAAGACCAACGAGGACTGGTGGCAGGTGCGGCGCGACGACGGCTCCAGGGCCTTCTACGTGCCGGCGCAGTACGTCCGCGAGGTCCGCAAGGCGCTGATGCCCCCAAGACACGCCCCCTCTGTGCACGGACACGCCCCCTCTGTGCACGGACACGCCCCCTCTCTCTGGGTCAAACCTCTGGATCTCCATGGTGACGGTCAGAGGGAGTCCAACCCTCGTCGCTCTTCGTCGATGCTCAGGGACGGCAGCCCGCTCCACAGCCCCACCTCGGGGCCGCTCTCGGGGCCGCTCTCGGACGCAGAGCGGGGCCCCGAGCCCCAGGGGTCTCTCAGACACAGCAGCAGTACCTTGCCGCGCTCCAGGGGCCGCTCTCCAGAGCTGCAGCGGGAGCCTCTGGACGTGGACAATCATCAGAGCGGATCTGGAGACGATCTGAGGAGCCACGAGTCCGAGTCTGACCTGAGCTCCAGCTCCACCGAACAGCTGCAGGTCAGAGTCTGGTCATCTGACCCTCAGGTCATCTGTCCTTCAGGTCATCTGACCCTCAGGTCATCTGACCCTCAGGTCATCTGTCCTTCAGGTCATCTGACCCTCAGGTCATCTGTCCTTCAGGTCATCTGTCCTTCAGGTCATCTGACCCTCAGGTCATCTGACCCTCAGGTCATCTGTCCTTCAGGTCATCTGACCCTCAGGTCATCTGACCCTCAGGTCATCTGACCCTCAGGTCATCTGTCCTTCAGGTCATCTGACCCTCAGGTCATCTGTCCTTCAGGTCATCTGTCCTTCAGGTCATCTGTCCTTCAGGTCATCTGTCCTTCAGGTCATCTGTCCTTCAGGTCATCTGACCCTCTGGTCATCTGACCCTCTGGTCATCTGACCCTCAGGTCATCTGTCCTTCAGGTCATCTGTCCTTCAGGTCATCTGTCCTTCAGGTCATCTGACCCTCTGGTCATCTGACCCTCTGGTCATCTGTCCTTCAGGTCATTAGTACGTACATGACTTAAACGCTAATGAAGCACAAAGTGCAGAAATGTCACGTTTTTATTCCTTTTTTAGATTTTAACAGTTTTAATTCAAACTCTAAATTATAATTGTGTCAAAACCCTGATCATTGTGACATTGTTCATATTTTGATAAATCTCCGTCTAACTACCAGTCATGTTCAGACTGTGGGGGCCGTGTCTCCTGGGGGGCCGTGTCTCCGGGGGGCCGTGTCTCCTGGGGGCTGGGGGCCGTGTCTCCTGGGGGCTGTGTCTCCTGGGGGCCGTGTCTCCGGGGGGCCGTGTCTCCGGGGGGCCGTGTCTCCGGGGGGCCGTGTCTCCGGGGGGCCGTGTCTCCTGGGGGCCGTGTCTCCTGGGGGCCGTGTCTCCGGGGGGCCGTGTCTCCTGGGGGCCGTGTCTCCGGGGGGCCGTGTCTCCTGGGGGCTGGGGGCCGGGGGCTGGGGGCCGTGTCTCCTGGGGGCTGGGGGCCGTGTCTCCTGGGGGCTGGGGGCCGTGTCTCCTGGGGGCCGTGTCTCCTGGGGGCTTTAGGTGGTTGATATATGGGGATAAAACTTTTCTCCAGTCGTTCTTTGGAGCCTTGGTCGCCCCTGAATTTTATTGGCCCCCGGTGCTCAGCTCTGATTGGCCCCGGTGCTCGGCTCTGATTGGCCCCGGTGCTCGGCTCTGATTGGCCCCTGTGGCCCAACAATAAATCTAATTCCATTTGGTGTTTGGAGGTTCGCGTCTCGCTCTGAAACGTGGACCAGACTTTTATCAGTGATAATAATAAAATAAAGGATTCTGAAAGAGACAAACACATCGACTGTTGGTGAAGAAGGAGCTGAGTCCAAAGACAAAGCTCTGGATTTACTGGTCACTCTATGTTCCTGACCTCATCTATGGTCATGAGCTTTAATGACCCAAAGGACAAGATCGTGGATACAAGCGGTCCAAATGAGTTTCCTCCGCCGGGTGGCTGGGCGCTCCCTTAGAGATAGGGGGAGGGGCTCAGTCACACGGGAGGAGCTCGGAGTAGAGCCGCTGCTCCTCCTAGCGGCCTCCCTGGGCAGGTGTTCCGGGCATGTCCCACCGGGAAGAGGCCCCGGGAAAGACCCAGGACACGCTGGAGGGACTATGTCTCTCTCTGGCCTGGGAACACCTAGGGATCCCCCGGAGCAGCTGGAGGAAGTGTCTGGAGAGGGGGAAGTCTGGGAGTCCCTGCTTAAACTGCGGCCCCTGCGACCCGGCCCCGGAGAAGAGGAAGAAGATGGATGGATGTTGCCCTCTAATATTTAATGTATAAAATACATAAATGAGCTCCTCTGTCTCAGAGGGGCGTGTCTCTCAGAGGGGCGTGTCTCTCAGAGGGGCGTGTCTCTCAGAGGGGCGTGTCTCTCAGAGGGGCGTGTCTCTCAGAGGGGCGTGTCTCTCAGAGGGGCGTGTCTCATAATGACAGGGTTTGTTCAGATTAAAATGAAAGAACCACCAGTGTCACTGTCAAGAAGAGGCTCAGCTTTAAATCTCAGTTTGTAAATCCTGGAGGACACGAGGAGACGAAACGAGGACACGAGGAGACGAAACGAGGACACGAGACAAAACGAGGACATGAGGAGACGAAACGAGGACACGAGACAAAACGAGGACATGAGGAGACGAGGACATCAGGAGACGAAACGAGGAAACGAGGAGACGAAACGAGGACACGGAGACGAAACAAGGACACGAGGAGACTAAACGAGGAGACGAAACGAGGACACGAGGAGACGAAACGAGGACACGAGACAAAACGAGGACATGAGGAGACGAGGACATCAGGAGACGAAACGAGGACACGGCGACACGAGGAGACGACACGAGGAGACGAGACGAAACGAGGACACGAGGAGACGAAACGAGGAGACGAAACGAGGACACGAGGAGACGACATCAGGAGACGAAACGAGGACACGAGGAGACGAAACGAGGACACGAGGAGACGAAACGAGGACACGAGGAGACGAAACGAGGACACGAGGAGACGAAACGAGGAGACGAAACGAGGACACGAGGAGACGAAACGAGGACACGAGACAAAACGAGGACATGAGGAGACGAGGACATCAGGAGACGAAACGAGGAAACGAGGAGACGAAACGAGGACACGGAGACGAAACAAGGACACGAGGAGACTAAACGAGGAGACGAAACGAGGACACGAGGAGACGAAACGAGGACACGAGACAAAACGAGGACATGAGGAGACGAGGACATCAGGAGACGAAACGAGGACACGGCGACACGAGGAGACGACACGAGGAGACGAGACGAAACGAGGACACGAGGAGACGAAACGAGGAGACGAAACGAGGACACGAGGAGACGACATCAGGAGACGAAACGAGGACACGAGGAGACGAAACGAGGACACGAGGAGACGAAACGAGGACACGAGGAGACGAAACGAGGACACGAGGAGACGAAACGAGGACACGGAGACGAAACAAGGACACGAGGAGACTAAACGAGGAGACGAAACGAGGACACGAGGAGACGAAACGAGGACACGAGACAAAACGAGGACATGAGGAGACGAGGACATCAGGAGACGAAACGAGGACACGGCGACACGAGGAGACGACACGAGGAGACGAGACGAAACGAGGACACGAGGAGACGAAACGAGGAGACGAAACGAGGACACGAGGAGACGACATCAGGAGACGAAACGAGGACACGAGGAGACGAAACGAGGACACGAGGAGACGAAACGAGGACACGAGGAGACGAAACGAGGACACGAGGAGACGAAACGAGGAGACGAAACGAGGACACGAGGAGACGAAACGAGGACACGAGACAAAACGAGGACATGAGGAGACGAGGACATCAGGAGACGAAACGAGGAAACGAGGAGACGAAACGAGGACACGGAGACGAAACAAGGACACGAGGAGACTAAACGAGGAGACGAAACGAGGACACGAGGAGACGAAACGAGGACACGAGACAAAACGAGGACATGAGGAGACGAGGACATCAGGAGACGAAACGAGGACACGGCGACACGAGGAGACGACACGAGGAGACGAGACGAAACGAGGACACGAGGAGACGAAACGAGGAGACGAAACGAGGACACGAGGAGACGACATCAGGAGACGAAACGAGGACACGAGGAGACGAAACGAGGACACGAGGAGACGAAACGAGGACACGAGGAGACGAAACGAGGACACGAGGAGACGAAACGAGGAGACGAAACGAGGACACGAGGAGACGAAACGAGGACACGAGACAAAACGAGGACATGAGGAGACGAGGACATCAGGAGACGAAACGAGGACGAGACGACACGAGGAGACGAAACGAGGACACGAGGAGACGAAACGAGGAGACGAAACGAGGACACGAGGAGACGAAACGAGGACACGAGGAGACGAAACAAGGACACGAGGAGACGAAACGAGGACACGAGGAGACGAAACGAGGACACGAGGAGACGAAACGAGGACACGAGGAGACGAGGACATCAGGAGACGAAACGAGGAAACGAGGACACGAGACGACGAAACGAGGACACGAGACGACGAAACGAGGACACGAGGAGACGAAACGAGGACACGAGGAGACGAGGACATCAGGAGACGAAACGAGGACACGAGGAGACGAAACGAGGACACGAGGAGACGTTCTGTCTTTTGCTCTGAGCCTCTTGGTAAACGAGGCTCAGAGCAAAAAACTCTGAGCCTGAAGAACAAGAAAAACGGGTTTAAATTCCCAACATTCAGAGAGTGAGGAGAGTTACACTCCTCCTCCTCCGTCACTCCTCCTCCGTCACTCCTCCTCCATCACTCCTCCTCCATCTCTCCTCCTCCGTCACTCCTCCTCCATCTCTCCTCCTCCGTCACTCCTCCTCCATCACTCCTCCTCCGTCACTCCTCCTCCGTCACTCCTCCTCCATCACTCCTCCTCCATCACTCCTCCTCCGTCACTCCTCCTCCATCACTCCTCCTCCATCTCTCCTCCTCCGTCACTCCTCCTCCATCTCTCCTCCTCCATCTCTCCTCCTCCATCTCTCCTCCTCCGTCACTCCTCCTCCGTCACTCCTCCTCCATCTCTCCTCCTCCGTCACTCCTCCTCCGTCACTCCTCCTCCGTCACTCCTCCTCCGTCACTCCTCCGTCACTCCTCCCATCACTCCTCCGTCACTCTTCCTCCGTCACTCTTCCTCCGTCACTCCTCCCGTCACTCCTCCTCCGTCACTCCTCCTCCGTCACTCCTCCGTCACTCCTCCCGTCACTCCTCCGTCACTCCTCCTCCGTCACTCCTCCTCCGTCACTCCTCCTCCGTCACTCCTCCTCCGTCACTCCTCCGTCACTCCTCCGTCACTCCTCCGTCACTCCTCCTCCGTCACTCCTCCTCCGTCACTCCTCCGTCACTCTTCCTCCGTCACTCCTCCGTCACTCCGTCACTCTTCCTCCGTCACTCCTCCGTCACTCCTCCGTCACTCCTCCGTCACTCCTCCTCCGTCACTCCTCCGTCACTCCTCCTCCTCCACTCCTCCGTCACTCCTCCGTCACTCCTCCGTCACTCCTCCTCCACTCCTCCGTCACTCCTCCTCCACTCCTCCATCACTCCTCCTCCGTCACTCCTCCGTCACTCCTCCTCCGTCACTCCTCCTCCGTCACTCCTCCTCCGTCACTCCTCCTCCGTCACTCCTCCGTCACTCCTCCCGTCACTCCTCCGTCACTCCTCCTCCGTCACTCCTCCTCCGTCACTCCTCCGTCACTCCTCCTCCGTCACTCCTCCGTCACTCCTCCGTCACTCCTCCTCCGTCACTCCTCCTCCGTCACTCCTCCTCCGTCACTCCTCCGTCACTCTTCCTCCGTCACTCCTCCGTCACTCCTCCGTCACTCCTCCGTCACTCCTCCTCCGTCACTCCTCCGTCACTCCTCCTCCTCCACTCCTCCGTCACTCCTCCGTCACTCCTCCTCCGTCACTCCTCCTCCACTCCTCCGTCACTCCTCCTCCACTCCTCCGTCACTCCTCCTCCGTCACTCCTCCTCCGTCACTCCTCCTCCGTCACTCCTCCTCCGTCACTCCTCCTCCGTCACTCCTCCTCCGTCACTCCTCCTCCGTCACTCCTCCTCCGTCACTCCTCCTCCGTCACTCCTCCGTCACTCCTCCGTCACTCCTCCTCCGTCACTCCTCCTCCGTCACTCCTCCTCCGTCACTCCTCCGTCACTCTTCCTCCGTCACTCCTCCGTCACTCCGTCACTCTTCCTCCGTCACTCCTCCGTCACTCCGTCACTCTTCCTCCGTCACTCCTCCGTCACTCCTCCGTCGTCACTCCTCCGTCACTCCTCCTCCGTCACTCCTCCTCCACTCCTCCGTCACTCCTCCTCCACTCCTCCGTCACTCCTCCTCCACTCCTCCGTCACTCCTCCTCCGTCACTCCTCCGTCACTCCTCCTCCGACACTCCTCCTCCGTCACTCCTCCGTCACTCCTCCGTCACTCCTCCTCCGTCACTCCTCCTCCGTCACTCCTCCTCCGTCACTCCTCCGTCACTCTTCCTCCGTCACTCCTCCGTCACTCCGTCACTCTTCCTCCGTCACTCCTCCGTCACTCCTCCGTCACTCCTCCTCCGTCACTCCTCCGTCACTCCAGAGAGAGCGCTGTAAGTTGATGTATTTTTGCTCACTGTAAATATGTTTGCTCTTGGGTTTTGGCACTTGAAATCTGACTTTGCCATTGTTTTGAAAGACCCACAGTTTGATAGAATAAGTGTTTGTCAGAGGACAGAGCTCATACTTCCCCCAGAGTTGCTGCTAGGGCAGCGGAGCTGAAACTGTAGCTTTATATTTCTGTTCCAAACTGCTCTGACCATAAGTCATTTCAAGAGGAACGTTTAAGCCTGGACTTAAATGAAGAGACTCGGCCTCTTTCACATGGACAGGACTCTAGCTCCTCCTGAGCTTTTAGAGACTCTTGGCACCACCAGAAGCATGTTGAGAGTGAAGAGCTCTGATTGGATGAGATGGTTCTAGAGCATCTTTGAGGTGGGAGGGGCCATGTCATTTATGGCTCTGCTCTTCCTGTTAGAGCCCCCGGTGTCCGTTTGTGGTGAATTTGATCACTATGTGCGAGGAGGAGTTTGCAGGGATTATCGAGCCTGAGAGCCAATGAGAGCGCTCGTAGTTGGAACTTTGAAAGTGGGACACACCTGTAACAGGCTCTGCAGCGTCGGTGCAGGACGACTTCTTCTTACAATGTCTGACTTTTCTTGAAAAGTTCGTCTTGAGAAAGACGTTATAATTATTTCCTCGACCAAATCCATCTATTGTCCTCCTTCACGTTGTGGGTTAAACGTCTCAGTAGAACAGGATTAATGTGTCTGTCACATCCAGTTTCCTCCATCTGAGGTTCTGCACAGCCCCGCCCACAGGACACGCCTCTCAATACTGGTGATCCAATCAATCACTTTAAGCGCCACACTTTTGATTCTGAAGGTCAGAGGTCAGATGAAGGTCAGAGGTCAGATTTTAGACCTGGCATCGCATGAGGCTGAATATGATTGGATCAAAGATCTCACATAAAGACTCCAAATCTGAACCTGGGGCAGAAGCAACAAGAGGAAAGACATGAAGAGAATAACTCTGACTCTGGGAATCATTTAATACATATTTGTGGGAAAATATATCTATTTTATTTTATATTCTGATTATGTTTAGGCCATCAGAGAAGGCCTTGCTGGTCCTGACGGCCACTGGTCTAATCGAGACGTTACAAATGTGTCGCATTTAGGCAGGATTCTTCTGATTTTCTGATGTTAGCAGCTATGCTAACTCAGACTGAGGCTAAATAACAAGGGGTTTAATCCACGAAATACTGATGGTCCCGCCTTATGGTCTGGACCTGTGGCTCTTGGTTTGAGTGATATTTGACCGACAGAAGCTTTCAGTCCTCTGCTGCCTCGCTGGCCTGTGGTGTGCCTCAGGGCTCTGTTCTGGGCCCGCTTCTCTCTGACCCTCCTTCTCCTCTGCACCACAGACAGGCTCAGACTCACTCTACACAAGCCTGTCGTCGGGAGCGCTCCTGCCACCCCTGCCGTCGGGAGCGCTCCTGCCGCCCGGAGCAGCCCCGCCCCCCCTGCCCTCCGGATTGCCCCTGTCCTCCGGCGGAGACTGGGACACTCACCGCGAACCAAGCGGGCGACTCTTCTACGTGAACCAGAACACTCAAGAGAGAACGTGGAAACCTCCTCGAACCCGAGACCAGAGCGGAGCAGAGGTGAGGGAGGGGGAGGAGCAGAGGTGAGGAGGAGCAGAGGTGAGGGAGGGGGAGGAGCAGAGGTGAGGGAGGGGGAGGAGCAGAGGTGAGGAGGAGCAGAGGTGAGGGAGGGGGAGGAGCAGAGGTGAGGGAGGGGGAGGAGCAGAGGTGAGGAGGAGCAGAGGTGAGGGAGGGGGAGGAGCAGAGGTGAGGGAGGGGGAGGAGCAGAGGTGAGGAGGAGCAGAGGTGAGGGAGGGGGAGGAGCAGAGGTGAGGGAGGGGGAGGAGCAGAGGTGAGGAGGAGCAGAGGTGAGGGAGGGGGAGGAGCAGAGGTGAGGGAGGGGGAGGAGCAGAGGTGAGGGAGGGGGAGGAGCAGAGGTGAGGGAGGGGGAGGAGCAGAGGTGAGGGAGGGGGAGGAGCAGAGGTGAGGGAGGGGGAGGAGCAGAGGTGAGGAGGAGCAGAGGTGAGGGAGGGGGAGGAGCAGAGGTGAGGAGGAGCAGAGGTGGGGGAGGAGCAGAGGTGAGGGAGGGGGAGGAGCAGAGGTGAGGGAGGGGGAGGAGCAGAGGTGAGGGAGGGGGAGGAGCAGAGGAGGAGCAGAGGTGAGGGAGGGGGAGGAGCAGAGGTGAGGGAGGGGGAGGAGCAGAGGTGAGGAGGAGCAGAGGTGAGGGAGGGGGAGGAGCAGAGGTGAGGGAGGGGGAGGAGCAGAGGTGAGGAGGAGCAGAGGTGAGGGAGGGGGAGGAGCAGAGGTGAGGGAGGGGGAGGAGCAGAGGTGAGGGAGGGGGAGGAGCAGAGGTGAGGGAGGGGGAGGAGCAGAGGTGAGGGAGGGGGAGGAGCAGAGGTGAGGGAGGGGGAGGAGCAGAGGTGAGGAGGAGCAGAGGTGAGGGAGGGGGAGGAGCAGAGGTGAGGAGGAGCAGAGGTGGGGGAGGAGCAGAGGTGAGGGAGGGGGAGGAGCAGAGGTGAGGGAGGGGGAGGAGCAGAGGTGAGGGAGGGGGAGGAGCAGAGGAGGAGCAGAGGTGAGGGAGGGGGAGGAGCAGAGGTGAGGGAGGGGGAGGAGCAGAGGTGAGGGAGGGGGAGGAGCAGAGGTGAGGGAGGGGGAGGAGTTCGGTTCTTGTACTCATTACGTTGTTCTCCAGCTCAGACGCCTCCAGGTCAGAGTGGGAGCTGCCCAAGGTAAACCAGAACACGCGTGTCCTCCAGGGGCGTGTCCTCCAGGGGCGTGTCCTCCAGGGGCGTGTCCTCCAGGGGCGTGTCCTTCAGGGGGCGCGTCACATGTGAGCGTCCTCCAGGGGGCTTGTCCTCCAGGGGGCGCGTCACATGAGAGCATTCTCCAGGGGGTGTGTCCTCCAGGGGGCGCGTCACACAAGGGCGTCCTCCAGGGGGCGTGTCACATGAGAGCGTCCTCCAGGGGGCGCGTCACATGAGAGCATTCTCCAGGGGGTGTGTCCTCCAGGGGGCGCGTCACACAAGGGCGTCCTCCAGGGGGCGTGTCACATGAGAGCGTCCTCCAGGGGGCGCGTCACATGAGAGCGTCCTCCAGGGGGCGCGTCACATGAGAGCGTCCTCCAGGGGGCGCGTCACATGAGAGCGTCCTCCAGGGGGCGCGTCACATGAGAGCGTCCTCCAGGGGGAGATGATGGTGCAGTGGATGGGAGGGCATCAGACATAAACCCAGACTCTGTCCACAGTTGAACCACTCGCTGCCTCACCTGACCACAGAGGGCGCCAAAACACGGAGTCTGGACCGACGCAGCCTGGAGCCCATCGTCCTGACCAAGTGGAGACACAGCACCCACGTCGCCGAGACGACGGACAAGGTCTGAGGTCTCACTCGTACGCCTCACTCGTCACTGCTCGTTAGAGGATGTCACTGCTCGTTAGAGGATGTCACTGCTCGTTAGAGGATGTCACTGCTCGTTAGAGGATGTCACTGCTCGTTAGAGGATGTCACTGCTCGTTAGAGGATGTCACTGCTCGTTAGAGGATGTCACTGCTCGTTAGAGGATGTCACTGCTCGTTAGAGGATGTCACTGCTCGTTAGAGGATGTCACTGCTCGTTAGAGGACCCTTGCATTATCAATGATAAAAATCGCGATCCCTGAACACGGAAACCGAAGCATTAAAATATCAAATAAACAACCTCGGTCCGGCCCTCAGTCTGACCCCTGACCCTCGCTCTCTTGTGTCCAGGACCCTTCGGGGAGTCTAAGGATCCCAGGTCCGGACTCCCCCACGTCCCCCGGGCCCCCCTCCTCCGTCAGTACCCCACACACACGTGACCTTTGACCTTGCTTGCTCTTGTGTCTCTGGGCTTTGCATGTGACTCTGGGGCTCTTGATGCAGGGGCCCTTGGCGCAGGGGCCCTTGCCGCAGGGGCCCTTGGCACAGATTGGCAGCCACATGTTGCCGTAGCTGCTTTGGGGCTGAATCAGAGCTTTTTGATCTGAGTTTTATAAAAGTCTCTGTTTGTTTCGCAGCCGTCAGAAAAGTGTGGCCTTCTGAACATGACCAAGATCACGGAGCACGGCAAGAAAGTCAGGTTTGTACTCCTGTCAGTGTTCAGGTGCGGCTCACCTGCAGGGGGCAGCGCTGAACACACCCTGTACTCCTGTCAGTGTTCAGGTGCGGCTCACCTGCAGGGGGCAGCGCTGAACACACCCTGTACTCCTGTCAGTGTTCAGGTGCGGCTCACCTGCAGGGGGCAGCGCTGAACACACCCTGTACTCCTGTCAGTGTTCAGGTGCGACTCACCTGCAGGGGGCAGCGCTGAACACACCCTGTACTCCTGTCAGTGTTCAGGTGCGGCTCACCTGCAGGGGGCAGCGCTGAACACACCCTGTACTCCTGTCAGTGTTCAGGTGCGGCTCACCTGCAGGGGGCAGCGCTGAACACACCCTGTACTCCTGTCAGTGTTCAGGTGCGGCTCACCTGCAGGGGGCAGCGCTGAACACACCCTGTACTCCTGTCAGTGTTCAGGTGCGGCTCACCTGCAGGGGGCAGCGCTGAACACACCCTGTACTCCTGTCAGTGTTCAGGTGCGACTCACCTGCAGGGGGCAGCGCTGAACACACCCTGTACTCCTGTCAGTGTTCAGGTGCGGCTCACCTGCAGGGGGCAGCGCTGAACACACCCTGTACTCCTGTCAGTGTTCAGGTGCGACTCACCTGCAGGGGGCAGCGCTGAACACACCCTGTACTCCTGTCAGTGTTCAGGTGCGACTCACCTGCAGGGGGCAGCGCTGAACACACCCTGTACTCCTGTCAGTGTTCAGGTGCGGCTCACCTGCAGGGGGCAGCGCTGAACACACCCTGTACTCCTGTCAGTGTTCAGGTGCGGCTCACCTGCAGGGGGCAGCGCTGAACACACCCTGTACTCCTGTCAGTGTTCAGGTGCGGCTCACCTGCAGGGGGCAGTCTCATGATTGGCGTTTGTCTTTAAACTGACGGATGGAACGTGTTTTCAGGAAAAACTGGACGTCGTCGTGGACGGTGCTGCAGGGCTCCACGCTGCTGTTCACTAAAGGACAGACAGGGGGCAGCAGCTGGGTGAGTGTGTAACTCTGTGACCGGAGCTTCAGAGAGAATATTTATGAATGAAGTGTTTTATTGATGATATTTAGATAATGAATAATGTCTTTGTTATGAAGCTCTTTTTCAGACAAACACATTTATGACGACTCGTTAGAGTTCATTATGGCGTCTTTATGAGGGTCAGAACCTGTGGTCCTGACTCTGACCCGGTGCTGTGGTCCTGACTCTGACCCGGTGCTGTGGTCCTGACTCTGACCCGGTGCTGTGGTCCTGACTCTGACCCGGTGCTGTGGTCCTGACTCTGACCCGGTGCTGTGTGCAGTTTGGGGGCCAGTCCAAACCTGAGCTGACGCTGGACCTCAGAGGAGCCACTGTGGACTGGGCTCTGAAAGAGCGCTCCAGCAAGAAGCACGTCCTGGAGGTAAAGACCACACAGGCCCCGCCCCCAACACATTGTGTGTGTGTGTGTGTGTGTGTGTGTGTGTGTGTGTGTGTGTGTGTGTGTGTGTGTGTGTGTGTGTGTGTGTGTGTGTGTGTGTGTGTGTGTGTGTGTGTGTGTGTGTGTGTGTGTGTGTGTGTGTGTGTGTGTGTGTGTGTGTGTGTGTGTGTGTGTGTGTGTGTGTGTGTGTGTGTGTGTGTGTGTGTGTGTGTGTGTGTGTGTGTGTGTGTGTGTGTGTGTGTGTGTGTGTGTGTGTGTGTGTGTGTGTGTGTGTGTGTGTGTGTCTGTGTGTCTGTGTGTCTGTGTGTGTGTGTGTGTGTGTGTGTCTCTGTGTGTCTCTGTGTGTCTGTGTGTGTCTCTGTGTGTCTCTGTGTGTCTCTGTGTGTCTCTGTGTCTGTGATATCGATCTATATATCATGGTTGTCACACAAGACGAGGTAAAGTCACATGATCTCTGTATCTGTGAGTTAGCTGTTAGCCATTAGCCGTTCACGATTCTGATGATGGTGTTTCCAGCTGGAGCTGCGACATGGCACTGAGCTGCTGATCCAGTCTGACAACGAGGCCCTGGTCCAAGAGTGGCTCCGAGCTCTACAGGAGAGCATCACCACACACGTGAGAGTGTGTGTCTGTGTGTGTTCTCTCTTGCTCTTGCTGTGGTTTCTTAAGATGATTCCACATGTTGGGCAGATGAATGTGTTTCAAAGACTCTTTTGCTGAATGTCGCTCTGCTGCGTTCCAGGCCTGGGAATCTGACGAGGGAATGGACGACGACCTGTCCTCGTCTCCAGGACGAGACGAGAAGAACGAGAAGGAGCATCGCGACTCCAAGAAAGACCGAGGTAAGACGAGTCTGAAGAGTCTTTAGCCACGCCCCTCACAGGCACTAGCTTTAGCCACGCCCCTCACACACACTAGCTTTAGCCACGCCCCTCACACACACCAGCTTTAACCACGCCCCTCACACACACTAGCTTTAGCCACGCCCCTCACACACACTAGCTTTAGCCACGCCCCTCACACACACTAGCTTTAGCCACGCCCCTCACACACACTAGCTTTAGCCACGCCCCTCACACACACTAGCTTTAGCCACGCCCCTCACACACACTAGCTTTAGCCACGCCCCTCACATACACTAGCTTTAGCCACGCCCCTCACACACACTAGCTTTAGCCACGCCCCTCACATACACTAGCTTTAGCCACGCCCCTCACACACACTAGCTTTAGCCACGCCCCTCACACACACTAGCTTTAGCCACGCCCCTCACACACACTAGCTCTAGCCACGCCCCTCACACACACTAGCTTTAGCCACGCCCCTCACACACACTAGCTTTAGCCACGCCCCTCACACACACTAGCTTTAGCCACGCCCCTCACACACACTAGCTTTAGCCGCGCCCCTTCAGGAGGATTTAAATCAGATTTATGAAGGAAACAGTTCAGTTTGTGATGTCAGAGGCTCAGGAGGCGGAGCAGAACCTGAAACGGACCAATCCAGGACCAGAAAGGGATCGACGCGTCTAAAGAGATCAGTTTGTAAAATGAAACAAATCTGCATCATAACTAATGGAGGAAAGTGAAGAAGTAAAACTGAGCCTCCGCTCCACGTCAGGTCTACGACAGGTCGCTCTTTTAACGTCTCACATTCATCAGACTCGGTGTTTGTGAAGTCCAAAACGAGACCTTCAGCGTTCATCCATCGCCGTCTTTTGAACTTGAACAACTGATTAAGCCCTGAAAACACAAAAACATCATAATTCTTCTTTTTATGCCGTTCTTGGTGATTTCCTGTTCAGATAAACGCTTCCTTTTGCCGTTTTCCGTGGCACGTGCCGTAAATTCGCTTTAAACATAAAGGTTTCGGTTTTCGCCTGCCGCGTTGGTCAGCAGAGCTTGTGCCACGCCAGGATCAGAGCGCCCTCTGCTGGCCGTTGTTTGCGCGTGTCCTAACGGCTTTCCTCATTGGTCTGCGCAGGCATGAAGAGCAGCAGCAGCAGCGTGGACGTGTCCGAGCACAAAACCAGGCACAAACTGAAGAAGTTCCTGACGCGGCGGCCGACGCTGCAGGCGGTGCGCGACAAGGGCTACATCAAAGGTAAAGGTCACGTAAAGGTCACGACCTTCCGCCACTGAGCCAAGAAAACCGTACCATTCAGCACCACTTATGAGAGAAATCTCAAATCATAATTTAAAAGTAAGAGAAAAACCTCATCCTGTGTCGTATTGACGCGGTCAGTCTCTCTCACTCGCGGTCAGTCTCTCTCTCACTCGCGGTCAGTCTCTCTCTCACTCGCGGTCAGTCTCTCTCTCACTCGCGGTCAGTCTCTCTCTCACTCGCGGTCCTCGCGGTCAGTCTCTCTCACTCGCGGTCAGTCTCTCTCGCTCGCGGTCAGTCGCTCTCGCTCGCGGTCAGTCGCTCTCACTCGCGGTCAGTCGCTCTCACTCGCGGTCAGTCTCTCGGTCAGTCTCTCGGTCAGTCTCTCTCTCACTCGCGGTCCTCGCGGTCAGTCTCTCTCGCTCGCGGTCAGTCTCTCTCGCTCGCGGTCAGTCTCTCTCGCTCGCGGTCAGTCGCTCTCACTCGCGGTCAGTCTCTCTCACTCGCGGTCAGTCTCTCTCACTCGCGGTCAGTCGCTCTCACTCGCGGTCAGTCGCTCTCACTCGCGGTCAGTCTCTCTCACTCGCGGTCAGTCTCTCTCACTCGCGGTCAGTCTCTCTCACTCGCGGTCAGTCGCTCTCACTCGCGGTCAGTCGCTCTCACTCGCGGTCAGTCTCTCGGTCAGTCTCTCGGTCAGTCTCTCTCTCACTCGCGGTCAGTCGCTCTCACTCGCGGTCAGTCGCTCTCACTCGCGGTCAGTCTCTCTCTCACTCGCGGTCAGTCTCTCGCTCGCGGTCAGTCTCTCTCACTCGCGGTCAGTCGCTCTCACTCGCGGTCAGTCGCTCTCACTCGCGGTCAGTCGCTCTCACTCGCGGTCAGTCTCTCTCACTCGCGGTCAGTCTCGCTCTCACTCGCGGTCAGTCTCGCTCTCACTCGCGGTCAGTCTCGCTCTCACTCGCGGTCAGTCTCTCTCTCACTCGCGGTCAGTCTCTCTCTCACTCGCGGTCAGTCTCTCTCACTCGCGGTCCTCGCGGTCAGTCGCTCTCGCTCGCGGTCAGTCGCTCTCGCTCGCGGTCAGTCGCTCTCACTCGCGCTCTCACTCGCGGTCAGTCTCTCGGTCAGTCTCTCGGTCAGTCTCTCGGTCACTCGCGGTCAGTCGCTCTCACTCGCGGTCAGTCGCTCTCACTCGCGGTCAGTCGCTCTCTCACTCGCGGTCAGTCTCTCGCTCGCGGTCAGTCTCTCTCACTCGCGGTCAGTCGCTCTCACTCGCGGTCAGTCGCTCTCACTCGCGGTCAGTCGCTCTCACTCGCGGTCAGTCTCTCTCACTCGCGGTCAGTCTCGCTCTCACTCGCGGTCAGTCTCGCTCTCACTCGCGGTCAGTCTCGCTCTCACTCGCGGTCAGTCTCTCTCTCACTCGCGGTCAGTCTCTCTCACTCGCGGTCCTCGCGGTCAGTCGCTCTCGCTCGCGGTCAGTCGCTCTCACTCGCGGTCAGTCGCTCTCACTCGCGCTCTCACTCGCGGTCAGTCTCTCGGTCAGTCTCTCGGTCAGTCTCTCGGTCACTCGCGGTCAGTCGCTCTCACTCGCGGTCAGTCGCTCTCACTCGCGGTCAGTCGCTCTCACTCGCGGTCAGTCGCTCTCACTCGCGGTCAATCTCTCTCACTCGCGGTCAGTCGCTCTCACTCGCGGTCAGTCGCTCTCACTCGCGGTCAGTCGCTCTCACTCGCGGTCAATCTCTCTCACTCGCGGTCAATCTCTCTCACTCGCGGTCAATCTCTCTCACTCGCGGTCAGTCGCTCTCACTCGCGGCCAGTCGCTCTCACTCGCGGCCAGTCTCTCGGTCAGTCTCTCTCTCACTCGCGGTCAGTCGCTCTCGCTCGCGGTCAGTCGCTCTCACTCGCGGCCAGTCTCTCGGTCAGTCTCTCGGTCAGTCTCTCGGTCAGTCTCTCTCTCGCTCGCGGTCAGTCTCTCTCTCACTCGCGGTCAGTCGCTCTCGCTCGCGGTCAGTCTCTCTCGCTCGCGGTCAGTCTCTCTCACTCGCGGTCAGTCGCTCTCACTCGCGGCCAGTCTCTCGGTCAGTCTCTCGGTCAGTCTCTCTCTCACTCGCGGTCAGTCGCTCTCGCTCGCGGTCAGTCGCTCTCGCTCGCGGTCAGTCTCTCTCACTCGCGGTCAGTCGCTCTCACTCGCGGCCAGTCTCTCGGTCAGTCTCTCGGTCAGTCTCTCGGTCAGTCTCTCGGTCAGTCGCTCTCACTCGCGGTCAGTCGCTCTCACTCGCGGTCAGTCTCTCGGTCAGTCTCTCGGTCAGTCTCTCGGTCAGTCTCTCGGTCAGTCTCTTGGTCAGTCTCTCGGGTCAGTCTCTCTCACACGCGAAGTGCCCGCCGTCGCCCCCTGCTGTCTCTAAGGGGAAGACAAACACTGGCTCTTACAAAAAAATAATGGTTTTCTGAAATGTGTTTTGCCAAAAGAGCAGCAGGGGGCGCTCTACCATCAGTTACTTGGTTCTGCTTTAAGTCTATATTTACATGTGATTATGCAATTCACATGATAGAGACGTTCTAACCTTAGTTAGTTACCTTTGTTACCGTGGTTACCGTGCCCACTCAGGCCTGCAACAAGTTCATCCGTTAATCACAACTCGTCCATTATCACTAATGAACTAATCGAATGATCGTTCACTGGTCAATACGACACAGGAGGAGGTTTTCTCTTACTTTGAACTGATGATTTGATATTGATATCTCTCTCACACTTACGTCCTTTTAAGTCCGCTCACTGTTTTTTAGTCTATGATCATATTAATGTTGACACCTCTGTAAAATATAAATAATATGATGACATTGAAACAGGCCATAAAGCAGACTAATGTCATTAAACTGTTCTAAATGTGTTAAAAACCTGAGCTGTGAGGACAAACGTGACCTTTGACCCCTCACATGTGATTTGTAATAAATATGTCTTAACATTACTATAAAAACATATCTGTCAGAGTGAATGACGTGCCTCTTCTGCAGCACTGATCATGTCCACTAGAGGTCATCCAAGAGCCACATATTCCTCTTTGAATCTTTTTCTTCTGTTTGACTTTGTCCTGGTGTTTTCTCTTTTAACGTGTTTCTGTTCAAATCCAGACCAGGTTTTCGGCTGCAGTTTGTCCAGTTTGTGCCAAAGGGAAAACTCCACTGTGCCTCCATTTGTCAAACTGTGCATCGACCACGTGGAGACCAACGGTGCGTCGCCACACAACACGCCACACACAACGCAACACCACACGCATCACGACACGCCACACACAACACCACACGCGACACGACACACGCATCACGACACGCCAAACGCAACGACACGACACGCATCACGACACGCCAAACGCAACACCACACACGCAACACCACACGCAACGCCACACACGCAACACCACACGCAACGCCACACGCAACACAACACGCAACAAGACAGGCCACACGCAACACGACATAACACGCCACACGCAACACCACAGGCCACACACTACACAACACGCAACACGACACCCCACACGCAACACCACAGGCCGCATGCAACACAACACGCAACGCCACACGCAACACGACACCACACGCAGCACGACACCACACGCAGCACGACACCACACGCAGCACGACACCACACGCAGCACGACACCACACGCAGCACGACACCACACGCAGCACGACACCACACGCAGCACGACACCACAGGCAGCACGACACCACACGCAGCACGACACCACACGCAGCACGACACCACACGCAGCACGACACCACACGCAGCACGACACCACACGCAGCACGACACCACACGCAGCACGACACCACACGCAGCACGACACCACACGCAGCACGACACCACACGCAGCACGACATGACACACACAACATGCCAGACACGCAACATGACACGCCACACAACACGCCACACCACACACGACACGCCACCATGTGATGCCACACGACACCACAGGCTACGCGACGGCACCACACTCTACACGGCACCGCGCGCCACAGGACACGCAACATGCAACACACCACACCACGCCGCACTGCAGGCCGCACTGCAGGCCACACGCCGCACTGCAGGCCACACGCCGCACTGCAGGCCACACGCCGCACTGCAGGTCACACTGCAGGCCGCACTGCAGGCCACACGCCGCACTGCAGGCCACACGCCGCACTGCAGGTCACACTGCAGGCCGCACTGCAGGCCACACGCCGCACTGCAGGCCACACGCCGCACTGCAGGCCGCACTGCAGGCCACACGCCGCACTGCAGGCCACACGCCGCACTGCAGGCCACACGCCGCACTGCAGGCCACACGCCGCACTGCAGGTCACACGCCGCACTGCAGGCCGCACTGCAGGCCACACGCCGCACGCTACACTGCAGGCCACACTGCAGGCCACACTGCAGGCCACACTGCAGGCCACACTGCAGGCCACACTGCAGGCCACACTGCAGGCCACACTGCAGGCCACACTGCAGGCCACACTGCAGGCCACACGCCGCACTGCAGGCCACACGCCGCACTGCAGGCCACACGCCGCACTGCAGGCCACACGCCGCACTGCAGGTCACACTGCAGGCCGCACTGCAGGCCACACGCCGCACTGCAGGCCACACTGCAGGCCACACTGCAGGCCACACTGCAGGCCACACTGCAGGCCACACTGCAGGCCACACTGCAGGCCACACTGCAGGCCACACTGCAGGCCGCACTGCAGGCCGCACGCCACAGGATGGACAGGTCTCGTGTGGTTTTAGATTGTACAGATTATGAACAGCAGCACAATTATCTCTTTTTCTCACAATAATCTGATAAAGACAAATGCCAATCGGTTTAAATGAGTCCGAACTTCAAATCGAGGCCCGTGACTTTGTTTACAGCAGCAGAACGTGTTGGTTTAACGTCTCTGTCTCCCATGATCCTTTGCAGGCGTCAGCGTGGACGGTTTGTACAGAGTCAGCGGGAACCTGGCCGTCATCCAGAAACTACGCTTTGCCATTAACCATGGTCAGTCTCAAACGCGGTCAGTCGCTCTCAAACGCGGTCAGTCTCTCTCAACCGCAATCAGTCTCTCTCAAACGTGGTCAGTCTCTCTCAAACGCGGTCAGTCTCTCTCAACCGCAATCAGTCTCTCTCAAACGCGGTCAGTCTCTCTCAAACGCGGTCAGTCTCTCTCAACCGCGATCAGTCTCTCTCAAACGCGGTCAGTCTCTCTCAACCGCGATCAGTCTCTCTCAAACGCGGTCAGTCTCTCTCAAACATGGTCAGTCTCTCTCAAACGTGGTCAGTCTCTCTCAAACGCGGTCAGTCTCTCTCAAACGTGGTCAGTCTCTCTCAAACGTGGTCAGTCTCTCTCAAACGTGGTCAGTCTCTCTCAAACGTGGTCAGTCTCTCTCAAACGCGGTCAGTCTCTCTCAAACGCGGTCAGTCTCTCTCAAACGCGGTCAGTCGCTCTCAAACGCGGTCAGTCGCTCTCAAACGCGGTCAGTCGCTCTCAAACATGGTCAGTCTCTCTCAAACGCGGTCAGTCTCTCTCAAACGTGGTCAGTCTCTCTCAAACGTGGTCAGTCTCTCTCAAACGCGGTCAGTCTCTCTCAAACGCGGTCAGTCTCTCTCAAACGCGGTCAGTCTCTCTCAAACGCGGTCAGTCTCTCTCAAACGCGGTCAGTCGCTCTCAAACGCGGTCAGTCTCTCTCAAACGCGGTCAGGCTCTCTCAAACGCGGTCAGTCGCTCTCAAACGCGGTCAGTCGCTCTCAAACGCGGTCAGTCTCTCTCAAACGCGGTCAGTCGCTCTCAAACGCGGTCAGTCTCTCTCAAACGCGGTCAGTCTCTCTCAAACGCGGTCAGTCGCTCTCAAACGCGGTCAGTCGCTCTCAAACGCGGTCAGTCGCTCTCAAACGCGGTCAGTCGCTCTCAAACGTGGTCAGTCGCTCTCTGGCGCGGTCAGTTAGTCTCTCTCGGACGCGATCAGTCTCTCTGTGTTTCAGTGTAGTGTTGTGGGTTTCAGATGAGAAGGTGAACCTGTGTGACAGTAAGTGGGAGGACATCCACGTGACGACCGGAGCCTTGAAGATGTTCTTCCGAGAGCTTCCTGAGCCTCTGTTTCCCTTCGGCCTGTTCCACGACTTCATCAGCGCCATCAGTGAGTCATTTTACTGTTGCCATTTTAACCAAATAAAGCTTGAAATATGAAACCCGATACCACGATGGGAAGAATGAGGCCAATTACAAATGCACAATAAATAATTTTGGCAGGGAATATCACCTTAACACTTTATTCACAATTTTGTAAAACACCAACTGTGTTGGGGTCGTGTTGGGGTCATGTTGGGGTCGAGTTAGGGTTGTGTTGGGGTTGGGGTCGAGTTGTGTTGGGGTCGAGTTGGGGTTAGTTCTTTGCGGGTGTTCTTCAGACTAACGTGTTTTTGTCTCTGCAGAAAGTCCAGATTACAGACAGAGAGTTCAGTCCATCAAAGATCTGATCCGACAACTGCCCAAACCCAACCACGACACCATGCAAGTCCTGTTCAAGCACCTGCGCAAGTATGACTACTGCAAATACTACTGCAAATACAAATACTACTGCTGATTATATGTTTATTTCTCATAACGCGGCTGGTTTTGATAACTATTTACTGTTGGAATAACTTGCCACACAAGGCTTACAGTTAAAGGCAGTAGGTTTGTTCACATTTATTTGACATTTATTAAAATTCTGCGCGTTGTCGTTGTCAGGGTGGTGGACCATGGCGACAATAACCGCATGACGATCCAGAGCGTGGCCATCGTGTTCGGGCCGACTCTGCTGCGACCAGAGACCGAGACCTGGAACATGGCCGTGCACATGGTCTACCAGAACCAGATCGTGGAGCTCATCCTCCTAGAGTGCGACGCCATCTTCGGGAGGTAGAACCAGGAGGGTCTGAGCCAGGACCGGGGCTCGGGCCAGGACCGGGGCTCGGGCCAGGACCGGGGCTCGGGCCAGGACCGGGGCTCGGGCCAGGACCGGGGCTCGGGCCAGGACCGGGGCTGGGGCCAGGACCGGGGCTGGGGCCAGGACCGGGGCTGGGGCCAGGACCGGGGCTCGGGCCAGGACCGGGGCTCGGGCCAGGACCGACAGTGATTTAGAGAAGAGTTGGGTCAAAAGATCTGAAGCTGGTTTAGCCACTCACCCGTCTCCTCCTCCTGCTGCTCCTCCTCCTGCTGCTCCTGCTGCTCTTCCTCCTGCTGCTCCTCCTGCTGCTGCTCCTCCTCCTGCTGCTGCTCCTCCTCCTCCTGCTGCTCCTCCTCCTGCTCTTCCTCCTGCTGCTCCTCCTCCTGCTGCTCCTCCTCCTGCTGCTGCTGCTCCTCCTCCTGCTGCTCCTCCTCCTGCTGCTGCTCCTCCTCCTCCTGCTGCTCCTCCTCCTGCTCTTCCTCCTGCTGCTCCTCCTCCTGCTGCTGCTGCTCCTCCTCCTGCTGCTCCTCCTCCTGCTGCTCCTGCTGCTCCTCCTGCTGCTGCTCCTCCTCCTGCTGCTGCTGCTCCTCCTCCTGCTGCTCCTCCTCCTGCTCTTCCTCCTGCTGCTCCTCCTCCTGCTGCTCCTCCTCCTGCTGCTCCTCCTCCTGCTGCTCCTCCTCCTGCTCCTCCTGCTCTTCCTCCTGCTGCTCCTCCTCCTGCTCTTCCTCCTGCTGCTCCTCCTCCTGCTCCTCCTGCTCTTCCTCCTGCTGCTCCTCCTCCTGCTGCTCCTGCTGCTCTTCCTCCTGCTGCTCCTCCTGCTGCTGCTCCTCCTCCTGCTGCTCCTGCTGCTCTTCCTCCTGCTGCTCCTCCTCCTGCTGCTGCTGCTCCTCCTCCTGCTGCTCCTCCTGCTCCTCCTGCTCTTCCTCCTGCTGCTCTTCCTCCTGCTGCTCCTCCTCCTGCTCCTCCTGCTCTTCCTCCTGCTGCTCCTCCTCCTGCTGCTCCTCCTCCTGCTCTTCCTCCTGCTGCTCCTCCTCCTGCTCCTCCTGCTCTTCCTCCTGCTGCTCCTCCTCCTGCTCCTCCTGCTCTTCCTCCTCCTGCTGCTCCTCCTCCTCCTCCTCCTGCTCCTCCTCCTGCTGCTCCTCCTCCTGCTGGACGTGTGGCAGTGATGAGACGCTGAAAGTCAACAAGGAGGAAGAAGAGTTCATGACTTTGTTTCCATGTGTTTTATTGCTTCTTGGTGTGATTCTCTTCAGTTTGGATCATGGTTTAGTGTCAGTGAGAAAAGATTTTACTGCTAAAGAATGTTCAATCTCTAATTCACCCAACGTCCGTAAGAAGGAATCCAGAGAGCGAGAGCATTCTTTTATTTGGATCATAAAAGGAGAAGGTCTGTTTTTACATCGTCGTCATGGTTTCCAGAGCTTTTAGTCAACTCCAACAGAGAAGATGTGACAGCAAAAAAGTGTTTCTGCAAATGAACTGTAAACCTACGCCAAGTCAAGAACCAGGACTAAACCAGGACTAAACCAGGACTAAACCAGGACTAAACCAGGACTGAACCAGGACTAAACCAGGACTGAACCAGGTCTAAACCAGGACTAAACCAGGACTAAACCAGGACTAAACCAGGACTAAACCAGGACTAAACCAGAACTGAACCAGGTCTAAACCAGGACTAAACCAGGACTAAACCAGGACTGAACCAGGACTGAACCAGGTCTAAACCAGGTCTAAACCAGGACTAAACCAGGACTAAACCAGGACTAAACCAGGACTAAACCAGGACTAAACCAGAACTGAACCAGGTCTAAACCAGGACTAAACCAGGTCTAAACCAGGACTAAACCAGGACTAAACCAGGTCTAAACCAGGACTAAACCAGGACTAAACCAGGACTAAACCAGGACTAAACCAGGACTAAACCAGGACTAAACCAGGTCTAAACCAGGACTAAACCAGGACTAAACCAGAACTGAACCAGGTCTAAACCAGGACTAAACCAGGACTAAACCAGGTCTAAACCAGGACTAAACCAGGACTAAACCAGGACTAAACCAGGTCTAAACCAGGACTAAACCAGGTCTAAACCAGGACTAAACCAGAACTGAACCAGGTCTAAACCAGGACTAAACCAGGACTAAACCAGGTCTAAACCAGGACTAAACCAGGACTAAACCAGGTCTAAACCAGGACTAAACCAGGACTAAACCAGGTCTAAACCAGGACTAAACCAGGACTAAACCAGGTCTAAACCAGGACTAAACCAGGTCTAAACCAGGTCTAAACCAGGTCTAAACCAGGTCTAAACCAGGACTAAACCAGGACTAAACCAGGACTAAACCAGGTCTAAACCAGGTCTAAACCAGGACTAAACCAGGTCTAAACCAGGTCTAAACCAGGACTAAACCAGGACTAAACCAGGACTAAACCAGGACTAAACCAGGTCTAAACCAGGTCTAAACCAGGTCTAAACCAGGACTAAACCAGGACTAAACCAGGACTAAACCAGGTCTAAACCAGGACTAAACCAGGACTAAACCAGGTCTAAACCAGGTCTAAACCAGGACTAAACCAGGACTAAACCAGGACTAAACCAGGACTAAACCAGGACTAAACCAGGACTAAACCAGGACTAAACCAGGTCTAAACCTGAGATGAATCTGGAAGAAACAAGGACAGAATGAAAAGGAGCAACGGGATTTTGATTGGTCAGTGTAAAACTACTACTACTGCAACTACTACTACTACTACTGCAACTATTACTACTACTGCAACTATTACTACTACTACTACAACCATCACTACTACTGCAACTACTACTACTACTACTGCAACTATTACTACTACTGCAACTATTACTACTACTACAACCATCACTACTACTGCAACTACTACTACTACTACTACTGCAACTATTACTACTACTACAACCATCACTACTACTGCAACTACTACTACTACTACTACTGCAACTACTACAACTACTACAACCATCACTACTACTGCAACTACTACTACTACTACAGTACTACAGTAATATTGACAAATATCTTTTATCTTTTTGCTTTATCTGGAGAACAAAAGAGTATATTTAGAGTATATATAACACGTGTGGCACAGAACTGGATCGTCTTGTTCTGGAGATGAGCTCAGTTTAAGGAACATTAAGAGAACGTCTCCTGGAAAGTGTTTCATAGAAAAATAAGACTTTCTAAAAACAGCCAAAATGTCAATTTTTTTTACTGAAAACTGGCCTGATCTTTCGGTCTCTGTGGGAGGAGCTTCTTTAAGGCCTGATCTTTCGGTCTCTGTGGGAGGAGCTTCTTTAAGGCCTGATCTTTCGGTCTCTGTGGGAGGAGCTTCTTTAAGGCCTGATCTTTAGGTCTCTGTGGGAGGAGCTTCTTTAAGGCCTGATCTTTAGGTCTCTGTGGGAGGAGCTTCTTTAAGGCCTGATCTTTCGGTCTCTGTGGGAGGAGCTTCTTTAAGGCCTGATCTTTAGGTCTCTGTGGGAGGAGCTTCTTTAAGGCCTGATCTTTAGGTCTCTGTGGGAGGAGCTTCTTTAAGGCCTGATCTTTAGGTCTCTGTGGGAGGAGCTTCTTTAAGGCCTGATCTTTAGGTCTCTGTGGGAGGAGCTTCTTTAAGGCCTGATCTTTAGGTCTCTGTGGGAGGAGCTTCTTTAAGGCCTGTGGGAGGAGAATGTCCCAGAGAAATATGTGGACTTCAGTTAAATGAAATATGAAAATGTCTTCAGGGAAAGACTGGACACGTTTGCTGTCCCAGGTCAAAGTTTATATAAAGAGAGAACGGCGACCCCTGCGGCGACCCCTATGAACAGTTGAAATGATAAACTCTGTTTTCTAATTTTGCCAATCTCCAAAAGAACTACTGCAATATTATATATTTTACTCTATTTTTTAACACACCACTACATTATTGTTTGTTTTTGGTAATGACAGAAATGTGAAGTCTGTATTATCTGTGATCTGACTCGAGATGAGCGGGATTTTCTCCAGAAAGAGTATTTTAAAACATGTTTATGATGAATATCTGCAGTGTTTGTGTCGGAAGAACAAATGACAAGATAAAATGTACAAATGCAGATTGAGCAAAGTGTTCAATAAATGTTTTATGAAATTAAACTGTTTCCGGGTCTGGTTTAACCTGAGGCTGGGGGCGGAGCCTGGTTGAATCCGAGCTGGAGGCAGTGGGAGGAGCTACAGAGGGAGGAGCCTTGTTTAACCTGAGCTGGAGGCAGGGGGAGGAGCCTTGTTTAACCTGAGCTGGAGGAAGGGGGTTTGAACCCTAAAGCTCCTGGTGGAGTGGCTCTTTCACTCGTGTCTGAATCTGTCTCTGCTTCAGCCTCTGGTGCCTCAGGAGGTCCAGCACTGGCTTTGGACTCTCTGTGATCTGAGGTTTCTGGTTCAGCTCCTGGACAGAGACTTAAGCTGTTTTACACATGGAGCTCGGGAGGCCAGGGGCCCCATGGAGGAGGAAGGAGAGCACACACTACAGCAGAGTCCAGCTGGATCTGGAGGTCACTGGTTCAACTCCTGCTTCTGCCACAGACCCAGGACTGAACAGAGACACCTGAGGGTGAGAGTGTCTCTGTCTTTAGACAGTGTCTTCTCCACTGTCTAAAGGAGAAGACATACATCAAGAGTTTGGAGTTTCATAAAGTTTGAGTCAGAGTCAGGATTTGAACCCACAACTTCAGAAGACACATTTAAAGTCCACGTTCTTCTCCTCCGGACCGCACGTTCTCACAGCTCTGAGGCACATTATTTAGACTCAATTTCTTTTTTTTTTTAATCTTCAATAAACTGTCAGTCAGGATTTGAACCCATGACCCTGTGGCTGGCTGCATTTGGAGTCTGGCACATGTGCTGTGCCTTAACCACTGCACCATAGTTTAAATGTACCTGGTGTTCATCTGAACCACAAACTGGACTCAGACTGTACAGGACAGAGTCGGCTCCACCTCCTGAGGAGACTCAGGTCTTTTGGAGTGACAGGGCCGCTCCTGACAGGGCCACTCCTGACAGGGCCGCTCCTGACAGGGCCACTCCTGACAGGGCCGCTCCTGACAGGGCCGCTCCTGACAGGGCCACTCCTGACAGGGCCACTCCTGAAGACCTTCTCCTCCTCTGTGGTGCATCAGCTCCTGTAGGTGTGGTCATCACAGAGAGAAAGAAGCTGGACAAAGCTCCGTCCTGGACTGTCCTCTGGACACGGTGCAGGAGGTGGGGGACAGGAGGGTCCTGGCTAAACTCACATCTCTGCTGGACCATGTCGCCCCCTGCAGGACACTCTGTCCACTGCAGGACACTCTGTCCCCTGCAGGACACTCTGTCCCCTGCAGGACTCTCTGTCCGCTGCAGGACACTCTGTCCGCTGCAGGACACTCTGTCCGCTGCAGGACACTCTGTCCGCTGCAGGACACTGTCCCCTGCAGGACACTCTGTCCGCTGCAGGACACTGTCCCCTGCAGGACACTCTGTCCGCTGCAGGACACTCTGTCCTCTGCAGGACACTCTGTCCCCTGCAGGACACTCTGTCCTCTGCAGGACACTCTGTCCCCTGCAGGACACACTGTCCGCTGCAGGACACTCTGTCCTCTGCAGGACACTCTGTCCTCTGCAGGACACTCTGTCCCCTGCAGGACACTCTGTCCCCTGCAGGACACTCTGTCCGCTGCAGGACACTGTCCCCTGCAGGACACTCTGTCCGCTGCAGGACACTGTCCCCTGCAGGACACTCTGTCCCCTGCAGGACACTCTGTCCTCTGCAGGACACTCTGTCCCCTGCAGGACACACTGTCCGCTGCAGGACACTCTGTCCGCTGCAGGACACTCTGTCCTCTGCAGGACACTCTGTCCTCTGCAGGACACTCTGTCCCCTGCAGGACACTCTGTCCCCTGCAGGACACTCTGTCCTCTGCAGGACACTCTGTCCCCTGCAGGACACTCTGTCCCCTGCAGGACACTCTGTCCTCTGCAGGACACTCTGTCCCCTGCAGGACACTCTGTCCGCTTCAGGACACTCTGTCCCCTGCAGGACACTCTGTCTGCTGCAGGACACTCTGTCCCCTGCAGGACACTCTGTCCCCTGCAGGACACTCTGTCCGCTGCAGGACACTCTGTCCGCTGCAGGACACTCTGTCCTCTCTTGAGAGCAGCTTCAGTGAGAGACTGATCCACCCTCTGTGTGAAAGAAAAGGTTCCGTAGGTCTTTCCTTCTGCTGATGTCAGACTTTAGAACAAACACTGTTTGTCCTGAACATGTGTCATTACTGTGACATTCATGTGCCGTCGTGACACATGACATGGTATTTATGTATTTATGTTTATCTTTATTATTTTCCCCTCCATCCCTTGTTGTGAAATGGGAGTTTTTGTTTATAGAAGATCTTCTACTGAGAGTGTTTTTCAAACTTCCTATAAGTGATCTGTTCTCTTCTTCTGTATCTACCTGCATTGCAACAATGAAATTTCCCCATGTGGGACAATAAAGGAATATCTTATCTTAAATGATAAAATCAGAATCTTCTCTCTGTCTTTGATCCAGTGCTTTGTGGCTCTTTAGTCTCACTATGTGGCTCACTTAAATAAATGGGTCTTTTCAGGACAACCAACAATTAAAGGCCTGGCCCCGCCCCCACAGACCTCAGGACCCTCCTCACTGAGCCCTGTGTGTTTCAGGTGTTTCAGGTGTTTCAGGTGTTTCAGGTGTGATGTTCTCTCCTCTCAGCCTGGAGCAGGTTGTTTCAGGTGTTTCAGGTGCTTCAGGTGTGATGTTCTCTCCTCTCAGCCTGGAGCAGGTTGTTTCAGGTGTTTCAGGTGTTTCAGGTGTGATGTTCTCTCCTCTCAGCCTGGAGCAGGTTGTTTCAGGTGTTTCAGGTGTTTCAGGTGTGATGTTCTCTCCTCTCAGCCTGGAGCAGGTTGTTTCAGGTGTTTCAGGTGTGATGTTCTCTCCTCTCAGCCTGGAGCAGGTTGTTTCAGGTGTGATGTTCTCTCCTCTCAGCCTGGAGCAGGTTGTTTCAGGTGTTTCAGGTGTTTCAGGTATGATGTTCTCTCCTCTCAGCCTGGAGCAGGTTGTTTCAGGTGTTTCAGGTGTGATGTTCTCTCCTCTCAGCCTGGAGCAGGTTGTTTCAGGTGTTTCAGGTGTTTCAGGTGTGATGTTCTCTCCTCTCAGCCTGGAGCAGGTTGTTTCAGGTGTTTCAGGTGTGATGTTCTCTCCTCTCAGCCTGGAGCAGGTTGTTTCAGGTGTTTCAGGTGTGATGTTCTCTCCTCTCAGCCTGGAGCAGGTTGTTTCAGGTGTTTCAGGTGTTTCAGGTGTGATGTTCTCTCCTCTCAGCCTGGAGCAGGTTGTTTCAGGTGTTTCAGGTGTGATGTTCTCTCCTCTCAGCCTGGAGCAGGTTGTTTCAGGTGTTTCAGGTGTTTCAGGTGTGATGTTCTCTCCTCTCAGCCTGGAGCAGGTTGTTTCAGGTGTTTCAGGTGTTTCAGGTGTGATGTTCTCTCCTCTCAGCCTGGAGCAGGTTGTTTCAGGTGTTTCAGGTGTTTCAGGTGTGATGTTCTCTCCTCTCAGCCTGGAGCAGGTTGTTTCAGGTGTTTCAGGTGTTTCAGGTGTGATGTTCTCTCCTCTCAGCCTGGAGCAGGTTGTTTCAGGTGTTTCAGGTGTTTCAGGTGTGATGTTCTCTCCTCTCAGCCTGGAGCAGGTTGTTTCAGGTGTTTCAGGTGTGATGTTCTCTCCTCTCAGCCTGGAGCAGGTTGTTTCAGGTGTTTCAGGTGTTTCAGGTGTGATGTTCTCTCCTCTCAGCCTGGAGCAGGTTGTTTCAGGTGTTTCAGGTGTGATGTTCTCTCCTCTCAGCCTGGAGCAGGTTGTTTCAGGTGTTTCAGGTGTGATGTTCTCTCCTCTCAGCCTGGAGCAGGTTGTTTCAGGTGTTTCAGGTGTTTCAGGTGTGATGTTCTCTCCTCTCAGCCTGGAGCAGGTTGTTTCAGGTGTTTCAGGTGTTTCAGGTGTGATGTTCTCTCCTCTCAGCCTGGAGCAGGTTGTTTCAGGTGTTTCAGGTGCTTCAGGTGTGATGTTCTCTCCTCTCAGCCTGGAGCAGGTTGTTTCAGGTGTTTCAGGTGTTTCAGGTGTGATGTTCTCTCCTCTCAGCCTGGAGCAGGTTGTTTCAGGTGTTTCAGGTGTTTCAGGTGTTTCAGGTGTGATGTTCTCTCCTCTCAGCCTGGAGCAGGTTGTTTCAGGTGTTTCAGGTGTTTCAGGTGTGATGTTCTCTCCTCTCAGCCTGGAGCAGGTTGTTTCAGGTGTTTCAGGTGTGATGTTCTCTCCTCTCAGCCTGGAGCAGGTTGTTTCAGGTGTTTCAGGTGTTTCAGGTGTGATGTTCTCTCCTCTCAGCCTGGAGCAGGTTGTTTCAGGTGTTTCAGGTGTTTCAGGTGTGATGTTCTCTCCTCTCAGCCTGGAGCAGGTTGTTTCAGGTGTTTCAGGTGTGATGTTCTCTCCTCTCAGCCTGGAGCAGGTTGTTTCAGGTGTTTCAGGTGTTCAGGTGTGATGTTCTCTCCTCTCAGCCTGGAGCAGGTTGTTTCAGGTGTTTCAGGTGTTTCAGGTGTGATGTTCTCTCCTCTCAGCCTGGAGCAGGTTGTTTCAGGTGTTTCAGGTGTGATGTTCTCTCCTTTCAGCCTGGAGCAGGTTGTTTCAGGTGTTTCAGGTGTTTCAGGTGTGATGTTCTCTCCTCTCAGCCTGGAGCAGGTTGTTTCAGGTGTTTCAGGTGTTTCAGGTGTGATGTTCTCTCCTCTCAGCCGGGAGCAGGTTGTTTCAGGTGTTTCAGGTGTGATGTTCTCTCCTCTCAGCCTGGAGCAGGTTGTTTCAGGTGTGATGTTCTCTCCTCTCAGCCTGGAGCAGGTTGTTTCAGGTGTTTCAGGTGTTTCAGGTATGATGTTCTCTCCTCTCAGCCTGGAGCAGGTTGTTTCAGGTGTTTCAGGTGTGATGTTCTCTCCTCTCAGACTGGAGCAGGTTGTTTCAGGTGTTTCAGGTGTTTCAGGTGTGATGTTCTCTCCTCTCAGCCTGGAGCAGGTTGTTTCAGGTGTTTCAGGTGTTTCAGGTATGATGTTCTCTCCTCTCAGCCTGGAGCAGGTTGTTTCAGGTGTTTCAGGTGTGATGTTCTCTCCTCTCAGCCTGGAGCAGGTTGTTTCAGGTGTTTCAGGTGTTTCAGGTGTGATGTTCTCTCCTCTCAGCCTGGAGCAGGTTGTTTCAGGTGTTTCAGGTGTGATGTTCTCTCCTCTCAGCCTGGAGCAGGTTGTTTAAGGTGTTTCAGGTGTTTCAGGTGTGATGTTCTCTCCTCTCAGCCTGGAGCAGGTTGTTTCAGGTGTTTCAGGTGTTTCAGGTGTGATGTTCTCTCCTCTCAGCCTGGAGCAGGTTGTTTCAGGTGTTTCAGGTGTTTCAGGTGTGATGTTCTCTCCTCTCAGCCTGGAGCAGGTTGTTTCAGGTGTTTCAGGTGTGATGTTCTCTCCTCTCAGCCTGGAGCGGGTTGTTTCAGGTGTTTCAGGTGTTTCAGGTGTGATGTTCTCTCCTCTCAGCCTGGAGCAGGTTGTTTCAGGTGTTTCAGGTGTTTCAGGTGTGATGTTCTCTCCTCTCAGCCTGGAGCAGGTTGTTTCAGGTGTTTCAGGTGTGATGTTCTTTCCTCTCAGCCTGGAGCAGGTTGTTTCAGGTGTTTCAGGTGTTTCAGGTGTGATGTTCTCTCCTCTCAGCCTGGAGCAGGTTGTTTCAGGTGTTTCAGGTGCTTCAGGTGTGATGTTCTCTCCTCTCAGCCTGGAGCAGGTTGTTTCAGGTGTTTCAGGTGTTTCAGGTGTGATGTTCTCTCCTCTCAGCCTGGAGCAGGTTGTTTCAGGTGTTTCAGGTGTTTCAGGTGTGATGTTCTCTCCTCTCAGCCTGGAGCAGGTTGTTTCAGGTGTTTCAGGTGTTTCAGGTGTGATGTTCTCTCCTCTCAGCCTGGAGCAGGTTGTTTCAGGTGTTTCAGGTGTTTCAGGTGTGATGTTCTCTCCTCTCAGCCTGGAGCAGGTTGTTTCAGGTGTTTCAGGTGTGATGTTCTTTCCTCTCAGCCTGGAGCAGGTTGTTTCAGGTGTTTCAGGTGTTTCAGGTGTGATGTTCTCTCCTCTCAGCCTGGAGCAGGTTGTTTCAGGTGTTTCAGGTGCTTCAGGTGTGATGTTCTCTCCTCTCAGCCTGGAGCAGGTTGTTTCAGGTGTTTCAGGTGTTTCAGGTGTGATGTTCTCTCCTCTCAGCCTGGAGCAGGTTGTTTCAGGTGTTTCAGGTGTGATGTTCTCTCCTCTCAGCCTGGAGCAGGTTGTTTCAGGTGTTTCAGGTGTTTCAGGTGTGATGTTCTCTCCTCTCAGCCTGGAGCAGGTTGTTTCAGGTGTTTCAGGTGTTTCAGGTGTGATGTTCTCTCCTCTCAGCCTGGAGCAGGTTGTTTCAGGTGTTTCAGGTGTTTCAGGTGTGATGTTCTCTCCTCTCAGCCTGGAGCAGGTTGTTTCAGGTGTTTCAGGTGTTTCAGGTGTGATGTTCTCTCCTCTCAGCCTGGAGCAGGTTGTTTCAGGTGTTTCAGGTGTTTCAGGTGTGATGTTCTCTCCTCTCAGCCTGGAGCAGGTTGTTTCAGGTGTTTCAGGTGCTTCAGGTGTGATGTTCTCTCCTCTCAGCCTGGAGCAGGTTGTTTCAGGTGTTTCAGGTGTTTCAGGTGTGATGTTCTCTCCTCTCAGCCTGGAGCAGGTTGTTTCAGGTGTTTCAGGTGTTTCAGGTGTGATGTTCTCTCCTCTCAGCCTGGAGCAGGTTGTTTCTCGAGGCTTCGACGTGTCTGTTTCCAATAAAAGCTCAGGAATAAAACGATTTCTTCTTTTATCATCAGAATCCTGGAGACGCTCCTCAGTTCCTCTTCTACGTCTCTGGAGTGAACGCTTCGAGGCCGGCAGCTTCAGTCCGATCACACACGTTTTTCTGCTCACCTCAAGGGCCGACGTAGAGTGTCTCTGCTCCTGTCGTCTGCTCCTGTCGTCTGCTCCTGTCGTCTGCTCCTGTCGTCTGCTCCTGTCGTCTGCTGCAGTGAGAGACTGCTGTGTACTACTGTGCTCTGAGGCCTGTGAGTGACAGGAAACACCAAAACTCAAACCTGATAGAGAAAACAGCAGTACTCCACACGTCCACTAGAGGGACAGAAAACTTTACTATAAACCTACAGTAACACAAAGCCAGACTGTAAGAGAGGAGCAGACACAGACACTTGAGAGGATTTGAGCTTTTAAGATGGAGTCTGCCCTGTGTACACTGCTCTCAGCTCTGGTTGTGCTCCTGTGTTCTTCCCCAGAGTGTAAAGGAGAAGACACAGTGACCCAGCCAGCAGGAGACGCCTCTGCCACTCAGGGACGCTCAGCTACTATACTCTGTACGTTTAAGAGAAATAGCTTAACAAACTACTATTTGTTCTGGTATAGACAAAGCCATGGTGATTTTCTAAAGTACATTTTGCGGCGAGACACATTCAGGTCAGAGGACAATTCTCCAGATTTTAACAAAAGAAGATTTGATGCTGAGCTGAATGAGACCAATTTCTCTCTGAAGATCCAGGATGTGGATGTGAGAGACTCTGCTGTGTACTACTGTGCTCTGAGGCCCACAGTGACAGGAAACACCTAAACTCTGAACAAAAACGTGAGAGAGAAAACAGCAGTACTCCGCACGTCCACTAGAGGGAGACACTGGAGCAGACTGACTCTTGCTGCACTTCCTGAGACTGCCGAGTATCAAGGCTTATAAATCAGAACTTTCAAGGGGAATAATATGTAAATTATATCAAAGTATTTCTGATCTGGACAAATACTAAATATATGAAAAACAATTATGAAAGAGAAGCTCATCTTGTTTTGACGGATGAAGAGTGGGAAAGTGTGTCCATCTCAGTGGAGGAGCTACAGTCACATGTTTATTTGGTGAAATGTGTCTATTTAACAAGTTTTACACACCTGGATTAGTAGATCTTCTGGCATTCTTCTTGCAGATCCTCTCCAGTTCCATCAGGTTGGATGGTGAGCGTTGGTGGACAGCCATTTTCAGGTCTCTCCAGAGATGCTCAGTTGGGTTTAGGTCAGGGCTCTGTCTGGGCTGGTCAAGAATGGTCACAGAGTTGTTCTGAAGCCACTCCTTTGATCTTTTAGCTGTGTGCTTAGGGTCATTGTCTTGTTGGAAGGTGAACCTTCTGCCCAGTCTGAGGTCCTGAACACTCTGGAAGAGGTTTTCTTGCAGGATCTCTCTGTGTTTGGCCACAGTCACCTTGTTCCTGCTGCTCAAAGACACACCCACATTACGATGCTGCCTCCATGTTTCACTGTTGGGATTGCATTGGGCAGATGATGAGCAGGGCCTGGTTTTCTTCACACATAACGCTTAGACTTAACGCCAAAAAGACCAAGTTCATCCGACCGGAGAATCTTCTCTATGAACTCTATGAAGCTTTCATATGTCCTGCACTGAGATGAGGCTTCTGTCGGACCACTCTGCCATAAAGCCTCAACTGGTGGAGCTGCAGTGAGTGTTTACTTTGTGGAACGTTCTACCATCTCTCTCCTGCATCTCTGGAGCTCAGCCACAGTGATCTTTGGGTTCTTCTTGAACTCTCTCACAGAGGATCTTCTCCGACGGTTGCTCAGTTTGGCTGGACGGTCATCTCGAAGAAGAGTCCTGGTCGTCCCAAACTTTTTCCATCTAAGGATTATGGAGGCCACTGTGCTCTTACGAACCTTGAGTGCTGCAGAAATTCTTCTGTAACCTTGGCCAGATCTGTGCCTTTCCACAATTCTATCTCTGAGTTCCTTGGACAGTTCCTTCGACCTCATTGCTCTGACCCAAACAGCACCACCAGGAGGCAAACCACTGTCACATGTCACCAATTTCACCTCGCTGGGGGGAAAGAGCCTGAGCTTGTGCGGGAAGTTGAGCGGTATCAACTAGATAAAGTCGGCCTCACTTCCACGCACAGTTTGGGTTCTGGAACCATCTCCTTGAGAGGTGGGCTGGTGTTGGCTTAAAGCCCCTCTGCTAATTTATGTAACTGCTTACATATGTTCTATTAACTTCTCTTTCAACTTATACAACATTTTATATCGATTCTTAGTTACGGAGTGTGGTTGGAATTCAAGGAGAACGACTCATGAACCGTAGTGTGTTTCCTACGTGGCAAGTTTCTAGGTCAAACCTATTGTCTGATCCAGCCACGTACTGGGGGCTCGATCCCAGAAATACAGAAGGTTTTAAACTCCTAATTCCTTCCACCTAGAGCCTTAATGAGATGGTCTCTCAATCTACTTCAACCAACTACAAGTTTGTGTTGACACTGTTTTGTTTCCATTCATCCTGCTGCTTCAAAAGAGTTCACTCCAATCACACTTACATTCACACCTACACAACTGGCACAGTTTCAATATTTAGTTGGATCTCAGGTGTTTAAGGAGCTGTCACTGATTTATCTCAGCTCTCCTCCTCCACCTTTACAACACTTAAAGTGACCAAAGGGCTTCAAAATAAAATTAAGGTAATATAAAACATAAAACTAAATATAAAACAAACTGCACAAAATAAAGTGTCATTACATTACAGATGATGAGCAGGGTCTGATTTTCTCCACACATAACGCTTCAACTTAAAACCAAAAAGTTCTTCTCAATCTTTGGATTGTGAGAATGAGTCTTTACAGTGAAATGTGTGGACTTCTCTCCAGAGCAGAGCAGTAACAGAGGAGGCTGAAGATAAAGACTCTGCCTCCTGTTCTAGTTCAAACTCTCTGGACTCAAAGGAGCTGCAGATGAACACTCCAGTCCATAAACTGAAGGAGAAACACATTGTGTCTGATCTGATGTATTTACAGACCTCCAACTGCATCAGTGTCACCACCACAGAGACCTGAGGGAGGAGCCAGACTGTAAGAGAGGAGCAGACACAGACACTTGAGAGGATTTGAGCTTTTAAGATGGAGTCTGCCCTGTGTACACTGCTCTCAGCTCTGGTTGTGCTCCTGTGTTCTTCCCCAGAGTGTAAAGGAGAAGACACAGTGACCCAGCCAGCAGGAGACGCCTCTGCCACTCAGGGACGCTCAGCTACTATACTCTGTGAGTTTGAAACCAGTGATTCAACTGCATATCTGTTCTGGTACAAACAAGAAGGACGAGGAGCTCCAGAATACATGATGAAGAAAACTAGATCTCTTTCAAAATGGCTTGAGACAGTTAAATCTCCAGATTTCAATGAAAAGAGATTTGAAGTTGAGGCTGAGAAGAACTCTTTCCCTCTGAAGATCCAGGATGTGGATGTGAGAGACTCTGCTGTGTACTACTGTGCTCTGAGGCCCACAGTGACAGGAAACACCTAAACTCTGAACAAAAACCTCTGGAGCAAAGACAATACTGCAGTAGCTCCACTAGAGGGAGACACTGGAGCAGACTGACTCTTGCTGCACTTCCTGAGACTGCTCCACAGTCTCCTCCTGTGGTAGAAGCTGCTGCTTCACTTTCGCTTTTCACTTTCCCTGACAAAGTCCCTCATCCTCCAGAACAATGACATCACATCCTTTTAAAGCAGTGACATAAACTGACTCATGTCCTGACCCTCGAGCCATGTCCTGACCCTCGAGCCATGTCCTGACTCTCGAGCCTTGACCTGACCCTCGAGCCATGTCCTGAGGCGTGATACGGACCATCTTAATCAGGGGCCCATATTACGTGGTACACGTTTATATAAAAGAGGAACTTCATGAACGATCGGGACACACACTGGAATCGCTTTAATTCAACTTGTTTTGACTTTGTTCGGCTGGATTGAGTGTTTTCGTCGTGTCGTCGCGATGTGCCTCAGCTCCGAGCCCCCCCGGCCCTGCCCCGCCCCCCGCGCTCCCCGGGCGGCGCCGGTGCTTGATTACACAAAGGAAGAACTCATGAAACTGCGGAGCACCGTCGTCTTGCCCGGAGATCGTCACGTTATCCCGGGGAACATCCTAAGGAAAACGCAGAGAAGCAGAAGGGCTGGACGTGAACTCCGAGAGAAGAGAGGAGGAAACAGAAAGCCGGTTCCCGCTGTAGTCATGGGTAACGTGAGGTCCCTTCAAAATAAAATGACAGAAATAGCGAGCCTCATGCGGTCCCAGAGGATTTATAGGGACAGCAGCGTCTTGATTTTCACAGACCTGGTTAACAGCAGAAATGCCAGACTCTATTGTAGGTTTGGACAATTTTCATCTGCTGCGGGCGACAGAACGAGAGAATCCGGGAAGAATAGAGGAGGAGGTCTGAAGAAGAGAGGTGGAGGTCTGAAGAAGAGAGGTGGAGGTCTGAAGAAGAGAGGTGGAGGTCTGAAGAAGAGAGGTGGAGGTCTGGCTGTGTATGTGAACACGAGCTGGTCCAAACCCGAACACTGCAGTGAAGCAGCAGCTATGTAACAAGGATATTGAACTATTGGCTATTGGCATGAGGCCATATTATCTGCCCCGGGAGTTCTCACATGTGATTTTGATCGCAGAGTATGTGGCCCCGTCTGCCAATGCTGAAGATGCTTGTGAAGCACTGCTCTCCTGCACTTGTAGGCTGCAAACACAGCATCCACAGGCTCTCTTCCTCATCTCTGGTGACTTTAACCACGCTTCTCCCTCTTCTGTTCTACCAACATACACCCAGTATGTCACCTGCCCCACCAGGAACAATAGAACATTGGACTTGTTTTTTGCCAACACCAAGGAGGCTTATTCTTCTTCCCCCCTCCCTCCCCTGGGCAGCTCGGACCACAACCTTGTACATCTGAGGCCTGTGTATGAACCCATCGTGCGCAGGCAGCCTGTGGTGTCCCGTGAGGTGAGGATGTGGTCTGCTGAGAGTGAGGAGGCTCTGAGGGACTGCTTCAGCACCACTGTCTGGACTGAGCTTTATGACCCACATGGGGAGGACATCAACACCATCACAGAGTGCATCACGGACTACATCAACTTCTGTTTTGAGAACATTGTTCCCTCCTGGACGGTGCAGTGTTTTCCAAACAACAAGCCATAGATTAACCGTGAACTGAAGGCTCTGCTGGAGGAGAAGAAGAGAGCCTTCAGGTCAGGGAACAAGGAGGAGCTGAGGACCGTGCAGAATGAGCTGAGGAGGGAGATCAGGCAGGCTGAGGCCGGCTACAAGAGGAGGATGGAGGAGCAGCTGCAGCAGAAGAACATTCAGGGAGTGTGGAGAAAAAATGAGGTGTAGGATCTGAACAGGTTTGAGTCTGGATTTAAGAGACGAAGAGACTCTGTGTTACAGAGGTCAAACTAAAACTTAGCTTAAACTCAAATTGTTTGGTCCATTCAGAAGGAAAATAAAAGATATGATATGATATTGTTTTCTTGTGCGACGCTCTCTTCTGCTTTATCTCAGCAGGTGGTTCCAGATAAAAACGTCTCTCAAAGACCTTAAAGCACCAGAGACCTGAGGGAGGAGCCAGACTGTAAGAGAGGAGCAGACACAGACACTTGAGAGGATTTGAGCTTTTAAGATGGAGTCTGCCCTGTGTACACTGCTCTCAGCTCTGGTTGTGCTCCTGTGTTCTTCCCCAGAGTGTAAAGGAGAAGACACAGTGACCCAGCCAGCAGGAGACGCCTCTGCCACTCAGGGACGCTCAGCTACTATACTCTGTGAGTTTGAAACCAGTGATCCAACTCCAACTCTGTTCTGGTACAAGCAAGAAGGACGAGGAGCTCCAGAATACATGATGAGGAAAACTAAGTCATCATCTTCTTGGCTTAAGACATACAGATCTCCAGATTTCAATGAAAAGAGATTTGAAGTTGAGGCTGAGAAGAACTCTTTCCCTCTGAAGATCCAGGATGTGGATGTGAGAGACTCTGCTGTGTACTACTGTGCTCTGAGGCCCACAGTGACAGGAAACACCTAAACTCTGAACAAAAACCTTCTGCTTCTGGTTCCAGTGTCAGACTGTTGTGGAATTTCTACAAATAAATAAAGATTTAAACAGAGTTTGTCTTTCTCAAAAGGTGGATGTTTATTTACTCGTGGTCAGTAAAAAAACACTTTCCCTGACAAAGTCCCTCATCCTCCAGAACAATGACATCACATCCTTTTAAAGCAGTTACATAAACTGACTCATGACCTGACCCTCGAGCCATGTCCTGACCCTCGAGCCATGTCCTGAGGCGTGAGGTGACCTGACCTCAAGTCATGTCCTGACCCTCGAGCCATGTCCTGATGTCCTGACCCTCGAGCCATGTCCTGACCCTCGAGCCATGTCCTGATGTCCTGACCCTCGAGCCATGTCCTGACCCTCGAGCCATGTCCAGACCCTCGAGCCATGTCCTGACCCTCGAGCCATGTCCTGACCCTCGAGCCATGTCCAGACCCTCGAGCCATGTCCTGAGGCGTGAGGTGACCTGTGTGGTGGTAAAAATCTCTAGTTAAGACAAAGAAGCAAGTTGTCTCGTTTCAAAAGTAAACTGTTTAATCTTATGGCTGAATCGGAAAGAAACTCGTGTGGACTCGGCCATTCTCATGGAAGGCCAAGTCCACACGTCTGTCTCTTGCCTGCTTCCCAAAATGTGTGTCTCCCAAGTCCTCCCGTGCCACCTCTGTCCCCTTCCTTAAATCACAGATGGTCACATGACCACACACACACAGAAGTTCCCGGTCACTGGTCTCTCAGGTACAAAGGAACCAAGGAGCAAATGGGACATCAAAGAAACAGTGGTTTCAGGAAGGAGACAGTACAGAACATTTGCATTAATTAAATTCACATGTCTTGCTGGCTTTGTCCTAGTGTGAAACAGAACGTGGGACTTCCTAGTCACTCCAGGAGGTCCGGACATGTAAATTTCCAGGCCAAGAGGAGTCGTTTCAGGCTGTTGACTGTGTTAGAACTAAATTCAATTGAAAATAGGATTTAAAGTTAAAAAGCAAAGGGCCAGATTATATTTTTCCACAACACCTGACCCTTGAGCCATGTCCAGAGGCGTGAGGTGACCTGACCTCAAGTCATGTCCTGACCCTCGAGCCATGTCCTGATGTCCTGACCCTCGAGCCATGTCCTGACCCTCGAGCCATGTCCTGACCCTCGAGCCATGTCCTGACCCTCGAGCCATGTCCTGACCCTCAAGCCATGACCTGACCCTCGAGCCATGTCCTGATGTCCTGACCCTCGAGCCATGTCCTGACCTTCGAGCCATGTCCTGACCCTCGAGCCATGTCCTGACCCTCGAGCCATGTCCTGACCCTCGAGCCATGTCCTGACCCTCGAGCCATGTCCTGACCTTCGAGCCATGTCCTGACCCTCGAGCCATGTCCTGACCCTCGAGCCATGTCCTGATGTCCTGACCCTCGAGCCATGTCCTGACCCTCGAGCCATGTCCTGACCCTCGAGCCATGTCCTGACCCTCGAGCCATGTCCTGACCCTCGAGCCATGTCCTGACCCTCGAGCCATGTCCAGACCCTCGAGCCATGTCCTGAGGCGTGAGGTGACCTGACCTCAAGTCATGTCCTGACCCTCGAGCCATGTCCTGATGTCCTGACCCTCGAGCCATGTCCTGACCCTCGAGCCATGTCCTGATGTCCTGACCCTCGAGCCATGTCCTGACCCTCGAGCCATGTCCTGATGTCCTGACCCTCGAGCCATGTCCTGATGTCCTGACCCTCGAGCCATGTCCTGACCCTCGAGCCATGTCCTGACCCTCGAGCCATGTCCTGACCCTTGTTACTGAAGTTCTGCAAACAATGACCAAGAAAAGATGAAGCAGAAACAGAGTCTCTCTCAAAAGGTGGAGGTTTATTCACAGTGGATAAACTCTCTTTCCCTGACAGAGTCTGTCCCTACCTGACATAACACTTACAGAGTACATCCTTTTAAAGGCGGTGACAAACACTTGACACGTATGCACATCATCACACTCAATCAGCTCCAAAAGAGATAGAACAGCCATCACGCCTGTGACGATTCCATCTTCTCATTCAGACGTCAATCAGAGATATTTTCACACATAATCAAGTCGCTCTAAATGGCCTGATACAATGTCCAGGACCTGGGTCAGGAGTTGTTCTGATACTGTATCGGGAAACAGTCCAATACTGTGCATTTCTCATGAATCAGGACGTGTAATGAGGTGTAGGATCTGAACAGGTTTGAGTCTGGATTTAAGAGACGAAGAGACTCTGTGTTACGGAGGTCAAACTAAACCTGAACTTAGACTAAACTCAAACTAAACCTGAACTTAGCCCAAACTCAAACTAAACCTGAACTTAGACTAAACTCAAACTAAACCTGAACTTAGACTAAACTCAAACTAAACCTGAACTTAGCCCGAACTCAAACTAAACCTGAACTTAGACTAAACTCAAACTAAACCTGAACTTAGACTAAACTCAAACTAAACCTGAACTTAGCCCAAACTCAAACTAAACCTGAACTTAGACTAAACTCAAACTAAACCTGAACTTAGACTAAACTCAAACTAAACCTGAACTTAGACTAAACTCAAACTAAACCTGAACTTAGACTAAACTCAAACTAAACCTGAACTTAGCCCAAACTCAAACTAAACCTGAACTTAGACTAAACTCAAACTAAACCTGAACTTAGCCCGAACTCAAACTAAACCTGAACTTAGCCCGAACTCAAACTAAACCTGAACTTAGCCCAAACTCAAACTAAACCTGAACTTAGCCCGAACTCAAACTAAACCTGAACTTAGCCCGAACTCAAACTAAACCTGAACTTAGCCCAAACTCAAACTAAACCTGAACTTAGACTAAACTCAAACTAAACTTGAACTTAGACTAAACTCAAACTAAACCTGAACTTAGCCCAAACTCAAACTAAACCTGAACTTAGCCCGAACTCAAACTAAACCTGAACTTAGCCTAAACTCAAACTAAACCTGAACTTAGCCTAAACTCAAACTAAACCTAAACTTAGCCCAAACTCAAACTAAACCTGAACTTAGCCTAAACTCAAACTAAACCTGAACTTAGCCTAAACTCAAACTAAACCTGAACTTAGCCTAAACTCAAACTCAAACTAAACCTGAACTTAGCCTAAACTCAAACTAAACCTGAACTTAGCCTTAACTCAAACTCAACCTAAACCTGAACTTAGACTAAACTCAAACTAAACCTGAACTTAGCCCAAACTCAAACTAAACCTGAACTTAGACCGAACTCAAACTAAACCTGAACTTAGCCTAAACTCAAACTAAACCTGAACTTAGCCTAAACTCAAACTAAACCTAAACTTAGCCCAAACTCAAACTAAACCTGAACTTAGCCTAAACTCAAACTAAACCTGAACTTAGCCTAAACTCAAACTAAACCTGAACTTAGCCTAAACTCAAACTCAAACTAAACCTGAACTTAGCCTAAACTCAAACTAAACCTGAACTTAGCCTTAACTCAAACTCAACCTAAACCTGAACTTAGACTAAACTCAACCTAAACCTGAACTTAGCCTAAACTAAATTTAAACCTGACTTATTGTCACATTAAAAATCAAACCAACCCGGGGCCCTATGTAAAAAGAGCCCCCCCTAGTGCTGTTTCTGTGTCACATCACACAGATGGAAAAACAAAATGCGAGTCAGGCCCAATCTGAGAAATGTGATTCATATTCCCTGTGAAAAGATAAAGCCCAGTCTCACTGAAACTAGTCTGAAACTTGCTGTGCTAAATGTCAGATCCTTATGTAACAAATTTCTCTTAATTAATAATTGTATTTCTTCTTATAATCTTGATTTTATGTTTTTAACTGAAACATGGCTTGACAAAAACACAGGAAATGTAGTTCTGATAGAATCTGCTCCACCCAACTTTAAGTTTGAATCTGAAACACGAGAAAACAAAAAAGGGGGTGGAGTCTGTGCTGTCTTTAGAGATGAAATAATTACCCGCAGGTTGTCTTTTGGGGTGTTTTCATCATTTGAGTATGTATCCTTTAAAATGGAGCTAAAACAGTCTCATTCTCTTCATTGTTCAACACAAGACTCTCCAGCACTGACAACGTTTGACTGATGATTTTACTGAGACGTTTCAGTCGCACAGACTTTGATGGTTTGGTCATTACAGGTGATTTCAATGTGCATGTTGATAATATTTGTGACAGAAACGCTAAAGAGCTTGATGCTGTCCTTGAAACCTTCAGTCTTACTCAGCATGTGAGAGGCCCCACCCACAGCAAAGGACACACTCTAGATCTCATAATTACAAAGGGGGTAAATATTTCAAACGTTAATGTGATCGATGTTGCTCTGTCTGATCATTTCTGTGTCTTCTTTGACCTGTCTGTTTCTCCCAAACCTCCGGTTGGTCCTGCAGTTGTTCAGAGGAGACACATAAGTGATGGCACAGGTGCACTGTTTATGGAAATGATAAACTTTGAAAATCTAAAAAACATTGCCAAAATCAAAAATATAGTGTCAAAACCAGATTTAGAGAGACTTATCCACGCGTTTGTCTCCAGTTGATTAGACTACTGTAACGGCCTGCTCACTGGTCTCTCCAAACGAGCTGTAAAACAGCTGCAGTACATCCAGAACGCTGCTGCTCGGGTCCTGACCAGAACCAGGAAGTACCATCACATTAGTCCTGTTCTCAGGTCTCTGCACTGCCCCCTGTGGCTCAGAGAATAGACTTTAAAGCAGCTCTGCTTGTGTACAAGTCTCTCCATGGCCTAGCACCAAAGTACATCTTGGATATGTTAGTGCCATATGAACCATCTCGGACTCTGAGGACCTCAGGGACCGGCCTCCTGCTGGTGCCAGAGTCAGGACAAAACATGGGGAATCTGCGTTTCAGTTTTATGCAGCTAAAATCTGGAACAGTCTTCCTGAAGATGTGAGACAGGCTTCTACTCTGACAATGTTCAAATCTAAGCTAAAAACAGTTTTGTTTAGCTGCGCATATGACTGAAAGGATTTTTTCTTTGCACTCTTCTCTTTTGTTTGTGATTTGATTAGTTTAGAAAATCAGTTGGATTGATAATTTTTAATTTAGTTAATTTTATTGTATTTCTCTAATTTCTTTGTGATTTGAATGCATTTTTCCTGCTGTGAAGCACTTTGAATTGCCTTGTGTATGAAATGTGCTCTACAAATAAACTTGCCTTGCCTTGCCTTAAACCTGAACTTAGCCTAAATTAGACTAAACCTAAACTTAGCCTAAACTCAAACTAAACCTGAACTTAGCCTAAACTCAAACTAAACCTGAACTTAGCCTAAACTCAAACTAAACCTGAACTTAGCCTAAACTCAAACTAAACCTGAACTTAGCCTGAACTCAAACTAAACCTGAACTTAGCCTAAACTAAAATTAAACCTGAACTTAGCCTGAACTCAAACTAGACCGGAATTTAGCCTAAAGTCAAACTAAACCTGAACTTAGCCTGAACTCAAACTAAACCTGAATTTAGCCTAAACTCAAACTAAACCTGAACTTAGCCTGAACTCAAACTAGACCGGAATTTAGCCTAAAGTCAAACTAAACCTGAACTTAGCCTGAACTTAAACTAAACCTGAACTGAGCCCAAACTCAAGCTGAACTTATCCAGAGTTGCCAAATCAAGCTTATACACATTCAGACTGATCAGGGACTATCTGCAGTTTCATCCTGCTCATAGTTTCATGCACTTTATGATCTTCTCACACTTAAGTTCTTGCTGCAACTCCTGGTCCCAGGCCACTTCTGTCAGGCACAGGGGTTCATAGTTCCTCTCAGAGCACAGGGGTTCATAGTTCCTTCCTCTCAGAGCACAGGGGTTCATAGTTCCTCTCAGAGCACAGGGGTTCATAGTTCCTCTCAGAGCACAGGGGTTCACAGTTCCTCTCAGAGCACAGGGGTCCATTGTTCCACAGGGGTTCATAGTTCCTCTCAGAGCACAGGGGTTCATAGTTCCTTCCTCTCAGAGCACAGGGGTTCATAGTTCCTCTCAGAACACAGGGGTTCACAGTTCCTCTCAGAGCACAGGGGTCCATTGTTCCACAGGGGTTCATAGTTCCTCTCAGAGCACAGAAGATTCTAGTTCCTCTCAGAGCACATGAGTTTCTAGTTCCTCTCAGAGCACAGGGGTTCATAGTTCCTTCCTCTCAGAGCACAGGGGTTCACAGTTCCTCTCAGAGCACAGGGGTTCACAGTTCCTCTCAGAGCACAGGGGTTCATAGTTCATAGAATTAGCCCCGGAACAAATGTTGTAGTTTGTGAAATGAGCTCAAGAAACACATTTGTCCCAATCAAATAAACCTAAATAAATTAATGAATACATTTATGTCTGTGCAGGTGAAAACCAGACTGCTGAAAGCTGCAGAGGCTGTGCTTCAAACATGCTCCAGACCAGGCCTCCTCACACTTCACCACAAACTGTAGACCTCAAAGCACCAGAGACCTGAGGGAGGAGCCAGACTGTAAGAGAGGAGCAGACACAGACACTTGAGAGGATTTGAGCTTTTAAGATGGAGTCTGCCCTGTGTACACTGCTCTCAGCTCTGGTTGTGCTCCTGTGTTCTTCCCCAGAGTGTAAAGGAGAAGACACAGTGACCCAGCCAGCAGGAGACGCCTCTGCCACTCAGGGACGCTCAGCCACTATACTCTGTGAGTTTGAAACTAGTGATTCAACTCCAACTTTGTTCTGGTACAAACAAGAAGGACGAGGAGCTCCAGAATACATGATGAAGAAAACTAAGTCATCATCTTCTTGGCTTAAGACATACAAATCTCCAGATTTCAATGAAAAGAGATTTGAAGTTGAGGCTGAGAAGAACTCTTTCTCTCTGAAGATCCAGGATGTGGATGTGAGAGACTCTGCTGTGTACTACTGTGCTCTGAGGCCCACAGTGACAGGAAACACCAAAACTCTGAACAAAAACCTCTGGAGCAAAGACAATACTGCAGTAGCTCCACTAGAGGGTGACACTGGAGCAGACTGACTCTTGCTGCACTTCCTGAGACTGCTCCACAGTCTCCTCCTGTGGTAGAAGCTGCTGCAGTCTTCTCACCGCTCAAATGTTGCTTCTGGTTCCAGTGTCGGACCTGCAGTGTGGGGGACCTGCAGTGTGGGGGCGCCCCAGGGCACCGTCCTCTCGCCCTTTCTCTTCACCCTCTAAACTGCAGACCTCAGACACGACACGGACAGCTGTGTCCTGCAGAGGTTCTCTGACCACTCTGCCATCATCGGACTCATCACAGACGACGATGATGTGGAGGACAGAGGACTGGAGCAGGACTTTGTGGAACCACCTCCTCATCAACGCGGGGAAGACCAAGGAGATGGTGGTGGACTTCCACAGAGGCCACGCCCCCCTCACCAGTGAACATCCAGGGACGGGACAGGCCACGCCCCCCTCACCAGTGAACATCCAGGGACGGGACATTGAGAGAGTGACTCATACAAGGACCTGGTGTTCATCTGAACCACAAACTGGACTGGACTCATAACACAGACTGTACAGGAAGAGCCAGAGTCGGCTCCACCTCCTGAGGAGACTCAGGTCTTTTGGAGTGACAGGGCCGCTCCTGACAGGGCCGCTCCTGACAGGGCCGCTCCTGACAGGGCCACTCCTGACAGGGCAACTCCTGACAGGGCCACTCCTGACAGGGCCGCTCCTGACAGGGCCATTCCTGAAGACCTTCTCTGACTCTGTGGTGCATCAGCTCCTGTAGGTGTGGTCATCACAGAGGGAGAGGAAGAAGCTGGACAAAGCTCCGTCCTGGGCTGTGCTCTGGACTCGGTGCAGGAGGTGGGGGACAGAAGGGTCATGTCTAAACTCACATCTCTGCTGGACCACGAGTGTCGCCCCCTGCAGGACACTCTGTCCCCTGCAGGGCACTCTGTCCACTCTGGAGAGCAGCTTCAGTGACTGATCCACCCTCGTTGTGTGAAGGAGACGTTTTACAGTCTGTCCTTCTGCTGCTGTCAGACTCTACAACAAACACTGACATACACATGTGCAATACTGTCATACCCATGTGCAATACTGACATACTCATGTGCAATACTGACAAACTCATGTGCAATACTGTCATACCCATTACTGTCATACCCATGTGCAATACTGACTTAATCATATGCAATACTGACATACACATGTGCAATACTGTCATACCCATGTGCAATACTGACTTAATCATATGCAATACTGTCACAATCATGTGCAATACTGTCATAAGTTTGCCCCAAATAAATTGTCTGTTTGCTGTAACCCGAGCCAACATTTTTCAAGTGGGTCGGTCGGTAGGCAAATTCTTATTTTTTTTACTTTGAAGGCAAAAAAAAAAGATCCAAATCTTGCAATTTTTTTGACTCGGAGCGACCTCCAGGGGTCAGGCTTCAACAGTCCAGGGGTCAGGCTTCAACAGTCCAGAGGTCAGGCTTCAACAGTCAGTGACGGAAAATGTCTCTTTCAACCCGATCATGAGACTAAATCTCACGATTTTAAGATATTTAAATCGACCTTTTGTTCGTCGTTATCCTTTATTTTGGTAGCAAAGGCGAGTGGGGGGAACATGCGGGGGACACGGGCCCCACCATGTGTGTTGTGATGACGTTGCTGGACGTGTTTCATCCCAGAATGCATTGCGTAAGTCAAATTTCACACCGTGATAGAGAAACACATGTCCTATGGACAGAGACAAACCATCCTGTGAAAGGCAATATACCGACACTTCTGTACGTTCTGTTTCGTTACAGAAGCATGTGGAGAGCTGACTATGAAGATGCACATGTATTGCGCAGTGCGTCTTCCGTCCTTTGAAATGAAAGATAGGTTTATCAATGTGATAAAAATATTCGACATGGCGGTTTAGGAAAGAAAGGTCGGTGAGTCGGCGAAATAATTGAAAATTAAAAGATTTTGACGTTTTTTCGACAAAATGGTGATATTTTTTTTCAGTCGGCGAGTTTCAAACCGGGTCGGTCGGGTTACGACAAACAGACATATTATTTTGCTCAGCCTAATCATAATTTGACAGACAGAGGACTCTGCAACATCGTCTCCCGCCACCACAGACATTGCTAATTTTTTTTACTGTGGCCCTCAGAGGCAACTGTTGTGATTTTGGGCGTTACAAAAATAAATTGAATTGAAAATAAATCAAATCAAATCAATTTATTTTTGTAAGGCCCAAAATCACCGCGACCCCAAAAGGGAACAAGCGGTAGAAAATGGATGGATGGAAGGCCCAAAATCACAACAACAGTTGCCTCTGAGGGCCACAGGGAGAAATGAATCAACAATGTCTGTGGTGGCGAGGGACGATGTCCCAGGGTCCTCTGTCCTTAGACTCTCCTTCTCGGCCAGGAAAAACTACAAAAAAAACCTCTTTGGGAAAAAAGCGTAGAAACCTGGAGGAGTTCCAGTGGAGGAGAGATCCGACTCTCACAGACGTGAGGGAGACTGGAGCTGGACCCACTCTTCAGGCAGATGAGGGACCGTCCACACAGGGCAGGGACCACTTCACCAGGGGAGGGGCATCTGGGTCCACAGGTCCTCAGGAGTGAGAGAAAGAAAAAGAAGGCGGTGAACAGTTTGCAAGTGGAATTAAAAAATAAATATTGTTTGATAGCATAAGTAGTCAGAAGAAGAAGAGGATAGTGCTCAAGCTGTCATACTTCCCCCAGCATAGTTACTCCTAGGGCAGCGTAGCTAAAGCTGTGGGTTTATGTTTCTGTTCCTAACTAGTCTGACCATAAGCGATTTCGAAGAGGAACGTTTTAAGCCTGGACTTAAATGAAGAGACTGTGTCAGCATATTTAACATGGGTCGGGAGCTGATTCCATAACACAGGAGCTTGGTAGCTAAACGCTCTACCTCCTACTGTACTTTTAGAGACTCTTGGCACCACCAGAAGGCCGGCATTCTGAGAGCGAAGAGCTCTGTTTGGATGATATGGTTCTATAGCATCTTTGAGGTAGGATGGGGCCATGTCATTTATGGCTTTGTAGGTCAAGAGTAGAATTTTGAATTTGATTCTAGACTCGACGGGGAGCCAGTGAAGAGACTTCAGCACCGGCGTAATGTGCTCTCTTCTTTTTGTTCCTGTTAGTAATCTTGCTGCTGCATTTTGAACCAGTTGAAAGCTTTTTATGGAGCTTTTAGGACACGCTGCGAGCAGGGAGTTACAGTAGTCTAATCTAGTCGTTACAAATGCATGGATAAGTTTTTCGGCATCACTTTTAGGCAGGATTCTTCTGATTTTGGCTCTTGTTGCACAAATGGAAATAGGCTGTTTTACAAGCTTGATTTATATGAGCTTTAAATGAGAGCTCCTGGTCAAATAAGACTCCAAGGTTTCTTACAGTAGAACTGGAGGCTACACTGACATTGTCCAGTGTGACTATCTGCTCAGATAGAGCGTCTCGTAGATGCTTAGGACCAGCACAATGACCTCGGTTTTTTCAGGGTTAAGAAGCAGGTAGTTTAGTGTCATCCAGGTTTTTATCTCCTTCACACAAGTACTAAGTCTGTCTCCTTGATCGCTCTGATCAGGTTCATTGATAAATACAGCTGAGTGTCGTCTGCATAGCAGTGGAAGTTAATGCCATGCTTTCTGATAATGTTGCCTAATGGTAGCATATAAAGAGTAAACAGAATTGGACCGAGTACCGAACCCTGTGGCACACCGTAAATTACTTTAGAGCTTGGTGAGGAGCTCTGGTTTACATGAACAAATTGGAACCTATCAGATAGATAGGATTTAAACCAGCTGAGGGCGGGGCCTCTGAGGGCTGTTCCTCCAACACCTACATCACATTCTAACCTCTGCAGTAGAATGTTGTGGTCGATGGTGTCAAACGCTGCGCTGAGGTCCAACAGAACCAGGACTGAGACCAGTCCATCATCAGCGGCTAATAACAAATCATTTGTGACTTTAACTAGTGCAGTTTCAGTGCTGTGGTGGGCTCTGAACCCTGCTGTGGTGGGCTCTGAACCCTGCTGTGGTGGGCTCTGAACCCTGCTGTGGTGGGCTCTGAACCTGCTGTGGTGGGCTCTGAACCCTGCTGTGGTGGGCTCTGAACCCTGCTGTGGTGGGCTCTGAACCCTGCTGTGGTGGGCTCTGAACCTGCTGTGGTGGGCTCTGAACCCTGCTGTGGTGGGCTCTGAACCCTGCTGTGGTGGGCTCTGAACCCTGCTGTGTTGGGCTCTGAACCCTGCTGTGGTGGGCTCTGAACCCTGCTGTGGTGGGCTCTGAACCCTGCTGTGGTGGGCTCTGAACCCTGCTGTGGTGGGCTCTGAACCCTGACTGGAAAACTTCAAATAAGTTATTGTCCTGCAGGTGGCGACAAAACTGTTTTACTACAACATTTTCAAGGATTTTAGAGACGAAGGGAAGATTTGAAATAGGTCTGTAGTTTACCAATAGGTCGGGATCTAGATGAGTCTTTTTCAGAAGAGGTTTAATGACGTCATGTTTGAAGGACGTGGAACATAAGCACTTTCTACTGAAGTATTTATTATATTAAGAATAGGGTCTATAATTAGGGGGAGAATGTCTTTGAGGAGCTTGGAATGGGGTCTAGGACACAAGTGGAGCTTTTAGAGGACATAAGGGCTGAAGTTCTCTCTCTTGATCAACAGCTGTGAACCTTTCTAAGTTTACAGGTGGATTTATATGGGACGTTAGATTTACAGCTTGGGCTAGTTCAGGGCTAATAGCGGGGGTAATTTCATCTCATTTATCTCTGATTGTTTTTATTTTATTGTTAAAAAATAGGAGGAAATCATCAGAGCTAAGTGTAGCTGGGAGTGAGGGCTCTACTGCACTGTGACAGTTTGTTAGCCTAGCTACAGTGCTGAAAAGGAATTTAGTGTTACTTTTGTTGACTTCTATTAGATTTGAATAATATCTGGTTTGGGCCTCACTCAGAGCTGCTGACAGGACAGGAGCAACTTTTCCTGCTTTTAGAGATTCTTCTGTGAGAGCGACGAAATAATCCCTCTAACTTTCTAACTCTTTGTTTATGTGAACGCAGTTCTTGGTTGTACCAGGAGGAGGCGCTTTGACCTAATGACCTTCTGTTTTAACGGAGCTGCAACGTCAAGAGCAGAATTCAGAGAATTCATGGTCAAGTCGACAAATTGATCACTTAAACTGGGACTAAAGCTGTTCTCAGCAGGATCACATGACACGATCACATGACACGATCACATGACACGATCACATGACATGATCACATGACATGATCACATGACATGTCACTGAATATTGGCTCTATTATTTCTTTGAATTTTGAGATAGATTTTTCAGATATTGTCCTTTTCATTGTCCTTTTCATTATCACTAATCTCTGTTCCATACGTTAGGACAAGATCCAGAGTGTTCTTGTGAGTGTGAGTCGCTTTATTTACATTCTGAGTGAAACCAATGCTGTCTAACAAGGCGCTGAAGGCATTACTGAGAGAGTCATCACTCATGTTCACGTGGATATTAAAGTCTCCAACTATAACTGTTTTATCCCAGGCTAACACTAAGTTTGATATAAAGTCAGAAAACTCTGTTAAAAACTCTGAGTAGGGACCAGGAGGTCGGTAGATAACTATGAACAAAACTCCTTTTTGGTTTTTCATATTTGGACATGTGATCGACAGCATAAGGCTTTCAAATGAGTGAAATGCATTGTTAGTTTTAGGGCTCATGAGTCGAGTGTGAGATCACTGCCACGCCCACCTCTGTGCTCCTGGCAGTCTGAAAGTTAACATGGGTGGGGTTAACATGGGTGGGTGGGGTTTACATGGGTGGGTGGGGTTTACATGGGTGGGGTTTACATGGGTGGGTGGGGTTAACATGGGTGGGTGGGGTTTACATGGGTGGGTGGGGTTTACATGGGTGGGTGGGGTTAACATGGGTGGGTGGGGTTAACATGAGTGGGTGGGGTTAACATGGGTGGGTGGGGTTAACATGGGTGGGTGGGGTTACATGGGTGGGTGGGGTTAACATGAGTGGGTGGGGTTAACATGGGTGGGTGGGTGGGGTGGACTCATTTAGTCTGACGTAGTCGTCTTGTTGAAGCCACGTTTCAGTTAGAGCTGAAGATCTATGTTATAGTCACTAATTAATTCATTAACTAAGAGCGATTTGGAGGAAATTGCTCTAATGTTTAGCAGTCCACATTTTACGTGTTTATTCATTTGTGTATTTGTGTCATTTGTGATTGTTATTTTCCTTAAGATATTTGGTCTGACGCCTGAAATATTTTTTCTGAGATGTGACTTTTTGGCATTATTTGTACGAGGAACACGAGGGACACGAGGGACACGAGGGACACACACAGTCTCTATCTGTCTTGAATCTGAACACTTCACATGTAACAGAGCGGGCGAGAGTTCAGCGACAGAGGAGCGTCTTGAACTGCTGCTCTGCACCTGGGGCTCATCCCTAGAATCATGTGCAATACTGAAATAATCATGTGCAATACTGTGACATAATGTCAATCATCCTGGTGCAATATTTTCTGTCCATATAACAGCTGTAAATAAGAGTATTATTATTATTAAGATTATAAGATTTTACTTCTAAGTTATCTGTTTTTTATTATTATACTTCTTTGCCTAATCTGTGTTGCATCACTGGAATTTTCCCAACGTAGGACAAATAAAGGTTATCTTATCTTATCTTATCTTATTTTTTGCAGTTTGCTGTTGATCCTCAGGGGTCAGTCCTTGGCCCTCTTCTCTTCTTTCTCAGTGTTGAGAGACTCAAATCTTTACTAAGAGAAAGGTTTATTCTCACATTATGAGTTACAATATTTTCAGTTCGCTGAAATGTCTCAGTGAAATGTGTGGACTTCTCTCCAGAACAGAGCAGTAACAGAGGAGGCTGAAGATAAAGACTCTGCCTCCTGTTCTAGTTCAAACTCTCTGGACTCAAAGGAGCTGCAGATGAACACTCCAGTCCATAAACTGAAGGAGAAACACATTGTGTCTGATCTGATGTATTTACAGACCTCCAACTGCATCAGTGTCACCACCACAGAGACCTGAGGGAGGAGCCAGACTGTAAGAGAGGAGCAGACACAGACACTTGAGAGGATTTCAGCTTTTAAGATGGAGTCTGCCCTGTGTACACTGCTCTCAGCTCTGGTTGTGCTCCTGTGTTCTTCCCCAGAGTGTAAAGGAGAAGACACAGTGACCCAGCCAGCAGGAGACGCCTCTGCCACTCAGGGACGCTCAGCTACTATACTCTGTGAGTTTCATGCAGGTTCATTTTCAACACTGCTCTGGTACAAACAAGAAGGACGAGGAGCTCTGAAGTACATGATGACGATAATTGGCAGTTTGACTGTAGCTATATCTCCAGATTTGAACAACCCCAGGTTTAATGCTGAGCATGAAATGCTGAAGATCCAGGATGTGGATGTGAGAGACTCTGCTGTGTACTACTGTGCTGTGAGGCCCACAGTGACAGGAAACACCAACACTCTGAACAAAAACCTGACAGAGAAAACAGCAGTACTCCACACGTCCACTAGAGGGAGACACTGGAGCAGACTGACTCTTGCAGCAAGATTCAGAGTGTGAGTCAGTTTATTTACACTCTGAGTGAAACTGATGCTGTCTAACAAGGCGCTGAAGGCATTACTGAGAGAGTCATCACTCACGTTCACGTGGATATTAAAGGCTCCAGCTATAACTACTTTATCCCAGGCTAACACTAAGTTTGATATAAAGTCAGAAAACTCATTTACAATATAAGGAGTTAAAGGCGCAATGGACGATTTTTCGGCGATTTGAGAACGCAGGTGGAAGTGCACATGCCCCTCCCCCGTGCTCATGCCACTCCCCCGTGCTCATGCCACTCCCCCGTGCTCATGCCACTCCCCCGTGCTCATGCCACTCCCCCGTGCTCATGCCACTCCCCCGTGTGGACTGATACAACACACACGTGCGTTTGTTTATTAGCGCAACGGATCACATCACATCTCTCGTCTCTCGTAGATTTCTGTCACTTCTGCGTCAGCTCCAACTGTCTTTCTCCGTCTTCATTTTGCCCCGTGCACTGAGGGAACTATATTATGATAGATCCATGCGCTTAGGCACGCGGAAACGTGGGGACAAACCGCACGCGGCAGCAGGTGAGCGACAGGTGCGTTTTATGATCGATACGTGGCAGGACAAATGATTTATCCACGACACCAGGAAATATGATAAAAAAATTGCTGAAAAAAATCGTCCATCCCACCTTTAATATAGTTTTGGGAAACTGTAATACATTTTGTATGACTACATGAGCTACTAATCGTTCACAAAAACAAAAAATGTGCACCTAACTATGAGCCAATGCCAGATGTGAAACAATGGAATGCACTGAGAGAAGGATTAAGACTTAGAGTCGAAAAGTGTAAAACTCTTAGAGACGCAGAGACAAGTTCAGGAGATAAAAAGGTGACAAAAGCTGCTCATAAACAGACCAACTCTGTGATGAGGATCTGAGGGCGTTCCATTTTATTTGTTTTGTTGTTTGAGGGGGCGAAAAGGAACACGCTGAAAGAAGGGCGTTGGCCCTACAGTTCTGAGATATCAAACACAGATGGAGAAGACAAGGAAGATCTGCAGAGCAAAAATGATACCGGGAAAGCTGTAAGTCAGGGTCAACAGGTCCACAAAGAAGGAACAAGACCTTTCTCACGGTTCTTCTTCCAAATTACAGTGAGCTCATGTCCGAGGTGAATTCAGGAGGAGTCGATGCAACACAAAGAAACATGAAAACGTCTACAACACCTCCCCAGGAACAAAAGCACCACCTCGATGTAACGCTCACACACACTGATGAAGAACGGACGGAGAAGGAAGAGCCATGCTGTCTTCACACATGTTAAAACGCACCTTTGAAACTCTCTGACCTGGCGCCCATGCAACAGCACCTACATCCACCACGCCGTTAGCATCACACCCACATCCACCACGCAGTTAGCATCACACCTACATCCACCACGCCGTTAGCATCACACCTACATCCACCACGCCGTTAGCATCACACCCACAATCCACCACGCCGTTAGCATCACACCTACATCCACCACGCAGTTAGCATCACACCTACATCCACCACGCCGTTAGCATCACACCTACATCCACCACGCCGTTAGCATCACACCTACATCCACCACGCAGTTAGCATCACACCCACATCCACCACGCAGTTAGCATCACACCCACAATCCACCACGCCGTTAGCATCACACCTACATCCACCACGCAGTTAGCATCACACCTACATCCACCACGCCGTTAGCATCACACCCACAATCCACCACGCCGTTAGCATCACACCTACATCCACCACGCCGTTAGCATCACACCTACATCCACCACGCCGTTAGCATCACACCCACAATCCACCACGCCGTTAGCATCACACCTACATCCACCACGCAGTTAGCATCACACCTACATCCACCACGCCGTTAGCATCACACCCACAATCCACCACGCCGTTAGCATCACACCTACATCCACCACGCCGTTAGCATCACACCTACATCCACCACGCCGTTAGCATCACACCTACATCCACCTCGCCGTTAGCATCACACCCACATCCACCACGCCGTTAGCATCACACCCACAATCCACCACGCCGTTAGCATCACACCTACATCCACCACGCAGTTAGCATCACACCTACATCCACCACGCCGTTAGCATCACACCCACAATCCACCACGCCGTTAGCATCACACCTACATCCACCACGCAGTTAGCATCACACCCACATCCACCACGCAGTTAGCATCACACCTACATCCACCACGCCGTTAGCATCACACCTACATCCACCTCGCCGTTAGCATCACACCCACATCCACCACGCCGTTAGCATCACACCCACAATCCACCACGCCGTTAGCATCACACCCACAATCCACCACGCCGTTAGCATCACACCTACATCCACCACGCAGTTAGCATCACACCTACATCCACCACGCCGTTAGCATCACACCTACATCCACCACGCCGTTAGCATCACACCCACAATCCACCACGCCGTTAGCATCACACCTACATCCACCACGCAGTTAGCATCACACCTACATCCACCACGCCGTTAGCATCACACCCACAATCCACCACGCCGTTAGCATCACACCTACATCCACCCCGCCGTTAGCATCACACCCACATCCACCACGCCGTTAGCATCACACCCACATCCACCACGCCGTTAGCATCACACCCACATCCACCACGCCGTTAGCATCACACCTACATCCACCACGCCGTTAGCATCACACCCACAATCCACCACGCCGTTAGCATCACACCCACATCCACCACGCCGTTAGCATCACACCTACATCCACCACGCCGTTAGCATCACACCCACAATCCACCACGCCGTTAGCATCACACCCACATCCACCACGCCGTTAGCATCACACCTACATCCACCACGCCGTTAGCATCACACCTACATCCACCACGCCGTTAGCATCACACCTACATCCACCACGCCGTTAGCATCACACCTACATCCACCACGCCGTAAGCATCACACCTACATCCCCCACGCCGTTAGCATCACACCTAAATCCACCCCGCCGTTAGCATCACACCCATATCCACCACGCCGTTAGCATCACACCTACATCCACCACGCCGTTAGCATCACACCCACATTCCACCACGCCGTTAGCATCACACCTACATCCACCCCGCCGTTAGCATCACACCCACATCCACCATGCCGTTAGCATCACACCTACATCCACCACGCCGTTAGCATCACACCTACATCCACCACGCCGTTAGCATCACACCCACATCCACCACGCCGTTAGCATCACACCTACATCCACCACGCCGTTAGCATCACACCCACAATCCACCACGCCGTTAGCATCACACCTATATCCACCACGCCGTTAGCATCACACCTACATCCACCACGCCGTTAGCATCACACCCACATCCACCACGCCGTTAGCATCACACCTACATCCACCACGCCGTAAGCATCACACCCACAATCCACCACGCAGTTAGCATCACACCTACAATCCACCACGCAGTTAGCATCACACCTACATCCGCCACGCCGTTAGCATCACACCTACATCCACCACGCCGTTAGCATCACACCCACATCCACCACGCCGTTAGCATCACACCTACATCCACCACGCCGTTAGCATCACACCCACATCCACCACGCCGTTAGCATCACACCCACATCCACCACGCCGTTAGCATCACACCCACATCCACCACGCCGTTAGCATCACACCCACATCCACCACGCCGCTAGCATCACACCCACATCCACCACGCCGTTAGCATCACACCCACAGCCACCACGCCGTTAGCATCACACCCACATCCACCACGCCGTTAGCATCACACCCACATCCACCACGCCGTTAGCATCACACCCACATCCACCACGCCGTTAGCATCACACCTACATCCACCACGCCGTTAGCATCACACCCACATCCACCACGCCGTTAGCATCACACCTACATCCACCACGCCGTTAGCATCACACCTACATCCACCACGCCGTTAGCATCACACCTACATCCACCACGCCGTTAGCATCACACCCATATCCACCACGCCGTTAGCATCACACCTACATCCACCACGCCGTTAGCATCACACCCACATTCCACCACGCCGTTAGCATCACACCTACATCCACCCCGCCGTTAGCATCACACCCACATCCACCATGCCGTTAGCATCACACCTACATCCACCACGCCGTTAGCATCACACCTACATCCACCACGCCGTTAGCATCACACCCACATCCACCACGCCGTTAGCATCACACCCACATCCACCACGCCGTTAGCATCACACCCACAATCCACCACGCCGTTAGCATCACACCTATATCCACCACGCCGTTAGCATCACACCTATATCCACCACGCCGTTAGCATCACACCTACATCCACCACGCCGTTAGCATCACACCCACATCCACCACGCCGTTAGCATCACACCTACATCCACCACGCCGTAAGCATCACACCCACAATCCACCACGCAGTTAGCATCACACCTACATCCACCACGCAGTTAGCATCACACCTACAATCCACCACGCAGTTAGCATCACACCTACATCCGCCACGCCGTTAGCATCACACCTACATCCACCACGCCGTTAGCATCACACCCACATCCACCACGCCGTTAGCATCACACCTACATCCACCACGCCGTTAGCATCACACCCACATCCACCACGCCGTTAGCATCACACCCACATCCACCACGCCGTTAGCATCACACCCACATCCACCACGCCGTTAGCATCCCACCACGCCGTTAGCATCACACCCACATCCACCACGCCGTTAGCATCACACCCACATCCACCACGCCGTTAGCATCACACCCACAGCCACCACGCCGTTAGCATCACACCCACATCCACCACGCCGTTAGCATCACACCTACATCCACCACGCCGTTAGCATCACACCTACATCCACCTCGCCGTTAGCATCACACCCACATCCACCACGCCGTTAGCATCACACCCACATCCACCACGCCGTTAGCATCACACCTACATCCACCACGCCGTTAGCATCACACCTACATCCACCACGCCGTTAGCATCACACCTACATCCTACGGGCGGCAGTAGCTCAGTGGTAGAGTGCTCGTCTTCTGATCCAAAGGTCGGCGGTTCGACTCCCCGCTCAGTCAGAGCGGTCAGATCCACTGGCCCGCAGGTTGGCGGTGCGATCGCAGCTGCCTCATGTGAATACTGCCGTTGTGTCCTTGGGCAAGACACTTAACCCAACTTGCCCCCCAGTGTCTGCGTACATCTGGGGTGTGAATGTGTGTGTGAATGGGTGACTGGTTCCTTGATGTAAAGCGCTTTGAGTACCTTGACGGTAGAAAAGCGCTATATAAATGTGACCATTTAACATCCACCACGCCGTTAGCATCACACCCACATCCACCATGCCGTTAGCATCACACCTACATCCACCACGCCGTTAGCATCACACCTACATCCACCACGCCGTTAGCATCACACCCACATCCACCACGCCGTTAGCATCACACCTACATCCACCACGCCGTTAGCATCACACCTATATCCACCACGCCGTTAGCATCACACCTACATCCACCACGCCGTTAGCATCACACCCACATCCACCACGCCGTTAGCATCACACCTACATCCACCACGCCGTAAGCATCACACCCACAATCCACCACGCAGTTAGCATCACACCTACAATCCACCACGCAGTTAGCATCACACCTACATCCGCCACGCCGTTAGCATCACACCTACATCCACCACGCCGTTAGCATCACACCCACATCCACCACGCCGTTAGCATCACACCTACATCCACCACGCCGTTAGCATCACACCCACATCCACCACGCCGTTAGCATCACACCCACATCCACCACGCCGTTAGCATCACACCCACATCCACCACGCCGTTAGCATCACACCCACATCCACCACGCCGCTAGCATCACACCCACATCCACCACGCCGTTAGCATCACACCCACAGCCACCACGCCGTTAGCATCACACCCACATCCACCACGCCGTTAGCATCACACCCACATCCACCACGCCGTTAGCATCACACCCACATCCACCACGCCGTTAGCATCACACCTACATCCACCACGCCGTTAGCATCACACCCACATCCACCACGCCGTTAGCATCACACCTACATCCACCACGCCGTTAGCATCACACCTACATCCACCACGCCGTTAGCATCACACCTACATCCACCACGCCGTTAGCATCACACCCATATCCACCACGCCGTTAGCATCACACCTACATCCACCACGCCGTTAGCATCACACCCACATTCCACCACGCCGTTAGCATCACACCTACATCCACCCCGCCGTTAGCATCACACCCACATCCACCATGCCGTTAGCATCACACCTACATCCACCACGCCGTTAGCATCACACCTACATCCACCACGCCGTTAGCATCACACCCACATCCACCACGCCGTTAGCATCACACCCACATCCACCACGCCGTTAGCATCACACCCACAATCCACCACGCCGTTAGCATCACACCTATATCCACCACGCCGTTAGCATCACACCTATATCCACCACGCCGTTAGCATCACACCTACATCCACCACGCCGTTAGCATCACACCCACATCCACCACGCCGTTAGCATCACACCTACATCCACCACGCCGTAAGCATCACACCCACAATCCACCACGCAGTTAGCATCACACCTACATCCACCACGCAGTTAGCATCACACCTACAATCCACCACGCAGTTAGCATCACACCTACATCCGCCACGCCGTTAGCATCACACCTACATCCACCACGCCGTTAGCATCACACCCACATCCACCACGCCGTTAGCATCACACCTACATCCACCACGCCGTTAGCATCACACCCACATCCACCACGCCGTTAGCATCACACCCACATCCACCACGCCGTTAGCATCACACCCACATCCACCACGCCGTTAGCATCCCACCACGCCGTTAGCATCACACCCACATCCACCACGCCGTTAGCATCACACCCACATCCACCACGCCGTTAGCATCACACCCACAGCCACCACGCCGTTAGCATCACACCCACATCCACCACGCCGTTAGCATCACACCTACATCCACCACGCCGTTAGCATCACACCTACATCCACCTCGCCGTTAGCATCACACCCACATCCACCACGCCGTTAGCATCACACCCACATCCACCACGCCGTTAGCATCACACCTACATCCACCACGCCGTTAGCATCACACCTACATCCACCACGCCGTTAGCATCACACCTACATCCTACGGGCGGCAGTAGCTCAGTGGTAGAGTGCTCGTCTTCTGATCCAAAGGTCGGCGGTTCGACTCCCCGCTCAGTCAGAGCGGTCAGATCCACTGGCCCGCAGGTTGGCGGTGCGATCGCAGCTGCCTCATGTGAATACTGCCGTTGTGTCCTTGGGCAAGACACTTAACCCAACTTGCCCCCCAGTGTCTGCGTACATCTGGGGTGTGAATGTGTGTGTGAATGGGTGACTGGTTCCTTGATGTAAAGCGCTTTGAGTACCTTGACGGTAGAAAAGCGCTATATAAATGTGACCATTTAACATCCACCACGCCGTTAGCATCACACCCACATCCACCACGCCGTTAGCATCACACCTACATCCACCACGCCGTAAGCATCACACCTACATCCACCACGCCGTTAGCATCACACCCACATCCACCACGCCGTTAGCATCACACCTACATCCACCACGCCGTTAGCATCACACCTACATCCACCACGCCGTTAGCATCACACCTACATCCACCACGCCGTTAGCATCACACCTACATCCACCACGCCGTTAGCATCACACCTACATCCACCACGCCGTTAGCATCACACCTACATCCACCACGCCGTTAGCATCACACCCACATCCGCCTTGCTTAACGACTCCACTACGACTGCAACAACCCCAAACAAACGTACCCTTGGACATAGATTTGAATTATTTGTCTAATTATGATAAGAGTACGGGGGAAAATCCTGTCATGCAAATTCCAGAAGAGAGTAATAACGAATCGTGTCCCTCCCACTGCCATCGACCACATGACGAAATGTAAAGAGAATACAAGCAAATGAGGAATGAACTGGATAAACTACGTCGTGAGAAGAACGAGCTGCTCCACAAGTTCAATCACTCATTGATGGAAAGTTTGGCGGAACAAACACCAGCAGAAGACGGGAGCGGCAGAAAACGGGTGAAACCACAATCTGGAACGTAAGCGGATTATTGGGAACGACATCTGGATCAAGCCCATGGAAGCTCAAACCCACCACATGGAGCAGAGGAGCATTAGGACACCTGCAAATACAGACAGTGCTGAGCGAGGACTCAGATGAAAGTAGTGACAACCATGACTTTACTCAACAAACGCCCTTGATCACTACGACTGACAGCTCAGGTTAAATACACTCACATGGGGAGACGTCGTGTGGGACATTTTGAAGAGTTGTTTTAACAGAACTCTTTGATCTGGACCAGGGCAGATATGACCGCGGCTCAAAACCATGAACCATTTACGAAACATGCAAAACTCATGAGTACTTAGTATTATACACGAGTACTTACAGCATAAGTATTATACACGAGTACTTACAGCATGAGTATTATACACGAGTACTTACAGCATGAGTATTATACACGAGTACTTACAGTATGAGTATTATACACGAGTACTTACAGCATAAGTATTATACACGAGTACTTACAGCATGAGTATTATACACGAGTATTTACAGCATGAGTATTATACACGAGTACTTACAGCAGCATGAGTATTATACACGAGTACTTACAGTATGAGTATTATACACGAGTACTTACAGCAGCATGAGTATTATACACGAGTACTTACAGCAGCATGAGTATTTTACACAAGTACTTACAGCAGCATGAGTATTATACACGAGTACTTACAGTATGAGTATTATACACGAGTACTTACAGCATGGGTATTATACACGAGTACTTACAGTATATGAGTATTATACACGAGTACTTACAGCATGAATATTATACACAAGTACTTACAGCATGAGTATTATACACAAGTACTTACAGTATGAGTATTATACACGAGTACTTACAGTATGAGTATTATACACGATTACGGTATGAGTATTATACACGAGTACTTACAGCATGAGTATTATACTCGAGTACTTACAGTATGAGTATTATACACGAGTACTTACAGCATGAGTATTATACACGAGTACTTACAGCATGAGTATTATACACGAGTACTTACAGTATGAGTATTATACACGAGTACTTACAGCATGAGTATTATACACGAGTACTTACAGCATGAGTATTATACACGAGTACTTACAGTATGAGTATTATACACGAGTACTTACAGTATGAGTATTATACACGAGTACTTACAGCATGAGTATTATACACGAGTACTTACAGTATGAGTATTATACACGAGTACTTACAGTATGAGTATTATACACGAGTACTTACAGTATGAGTATTATACACGAGTACTTACAGTATGAGTATTATACACGAGTACTTACATCGTCCGCTACAACAGTTTAACCTTTATAAAGATCCAACAAAGACTTTTTCAACATTTATGACACATTTGATTTCACTGCAGGATCAGAAAAAGGCTCAAGATGAAGAGAACGATGAAATGACAGAAGTAAAGTGAAGATCAGAAGAGTCAACTGACAAAGTGAGTGAACAATGACTGAAGAAGTGCAGCATACCAAGACCAACACCCAAGGCCAACACCCAAGGCCAACACCCAAGACCAACACCCAAGGCCAACACCCAAGACCAACACCCAAGGCCAACACCCAAGGCCAACACCCAAGGCCAACACCCAAGGCCAACACCCAAGGCCAACACCCAAGGCCAACACCCAAGGCCAACACCCAAGACCAACACCCAAGGCCATCACCCAAGGCCAACACCCAAGGCCAACACCCAAGGCCAACACCCAAGACCAACACCCAAGGCCAACACCCAAGGCCAACACCCAAGACCAACACCCAAGGCCAACACCCAAGGCCATCACCCAAGGCCAACACCCAAGGCCAACACCCAAGGCCAACACCCAAGACCAACACCCAAGGCCAACACCCAAGGCCAACACCCAAGACCAACACCCAAGGCCAACACCCAAGGCCAACACCCAAGACCAACACCCAAGACCAACACCCAAGGCCAACACCCAAGGCCAACACCCAAGACCAACACCCAAGGCCAACACCCAAGGCCAACACCCAAGACCAACACCCAAGACCAACACCCAAGATCAACACCCAAGGCCAACACCCAAGGCCAACACCCAAGGCCAACACCCAAGGGCAACACCCAAGACCAACACCCAAGACCAACACCCAAGGCCAACACCCAAGGCCAACACCCAAGACCAACACCCAAGACCAACACCCAAGACCAACACCCAAGATCAACACCCAAGACCAACACCCAAGGCCAACACCCAAGGCCAACACCCAAGGCCAACACCCAAGACCAACACCCAAGACCAACACCCAAGGCCAACACCCAAGACCAACACCCAAGATCAACACCCAAGACCAACACCCAAGGCCAACACCTTATAGTCATTATAATCACGGCTCAAGAAGACCAACCCAATGCTCTCAGTGTGGAGGACCAGGACATGTGGAGGACCAGGACATGTGGAGGACCAGGACATGTGGAGGACCAGGACGTGTGGAGGACCAGGACATGTGGAGGACCAGGACATGTGGAGGACCAGGACATGTGGAGGACCAGGACGTGTGGAGGACCAGGACGTGTGGAGGACCAGGACGTGTGGAGGACCAGGACATGTGGAGGACCAGGACATGTGGAGGACCAGGACATGTGGAGGACCAGGACATGTGGAGGACCAGAACTATGTCGGTTTCCTCCAAACAATCAGAACCAACCTCGAGGACGACCACAACAGAACATTTAATCAACCCATGTCTCAGTTCCACAGTTTAGAACTCAGCCTCAACAACACATGGTCCCACACATGGCCCCACACATGGTCCCACACATGGTCCCACACATGGTCCCACACATGGTCCCACACATGGTCCCACACATGGCCCCACACATGGTCCCACACATGGTCCCACACATGGTCCCACACATGGTCCCACACATGGTCCCACACATGGCCCCACACATGGTCCCACACATGGTCCCACACATGGTCCCACAAATGGCCCCACACATGGTCCCACACATGGCCCCACACATGGTCCCACACATGGTCCCACACATGGTCCCACACATGGCCCCACACATGGCCCCACACATGGTCCCACACATGGTCCCACACATGGCCCCACACATGGTCCCACACATGGTCCCACACATGGTCCCACAAATGGCCCCACACAAGGCCCCACACATGGCCCCACACATGGTCCCACACATGGTCCCACACATGGCCCCACACATGGTCCCACACATGGTCCCACAAATGGCCCCACACAAGGCCCCACACATGGTCCCACACATGGCCCCACACATGGTCCCACACATGGCCCCACACATGGTCCCACACATGGTCCCACACATGGTCCCACACATGGCCCCACACAAGGCCCCACACAAGGCCCCACACATAGTCCCACACATGGCCCCACACATGGCCCCACACATGGTCCCACACATGGCCCCACACATGGCCCCACACATGGTCCCACACATGGTCCCACACATGGTCCCACAAATGGCCCCACACAAGGCCCCACACATGGCCCCACACATGGCCCCACACATGGTCCCACACATGGTCCCACACATGGCCCCACACATGGTCCCACACATGATCCCACACATGGCCCCACACATGGTCCCACACATGGTCCCACACATGGTCCCACAAATGGCCCCACACAAGGCCCCACACATGGCCCCACACATGGTCCCACACATGGTCCCACACATGGCCCCACACATGGTCCCACACATGGTCCCACACATGGCCCCACACATGGTCCCACACATGATCCCACACATGGCCCCACACATGGTCCCACACATGGTCCCACACATGGTCCCACAAATGGCCCCACACAAGGCCCCACACATGGCCCCACACATGGTCCCACACATGGTCCCACACATGGCCCCACACATGGTCCCACACATGGTCCCACACATGGTCCCACAAATGGCCCCACACAAGGCCCCACACATGGTCCCACACATGGCCCCACACATGGTCCCACACATGGTCCCACACATGGTCCCACACATGGTCCCACACATGGCCCCACACATGGTCCCACACATGGTCCCACACATGGTCCCACACATGGCCCCACACATGGTCCCACACATGATCCCACACATGATCCCACACATGGTCCCACATATGGTCCCACAGAACCAGCATATGACACAGCAGCAGCAGAACCATCAACCACCTGTGCTTTACACTCAGGAGCCGGGACCCCCCTGACAGCAGGGGGGCAGCTCACGTGATGCAGGAGCCGGCCCCTGACAGCAGGGGGGCAGCTCACGTGATGCAGGAGCCGGCCCCTGACAGCAGGGGGGCAGCTCACGTGATGCAGGAGCCGGCCCCTGACAGCAGGGGCCAGCTCACGTGATGCAGGAGCCGGCCCCTGACAGCAGGGGGCCAGCTGACAGCAGGGGGCCAGCTGACAGCAGGGGGCCAGCTCACGTGATGCAGGAGCCGGGACCCCCCTGACAGCAGGGGGCCAGCTCACATGATGCAGGAGCCGGCCCCTGACAGCAGGGGGCCGGCTCACGTGATGCAGGACCCGGCCCTTGACAGCAGGGGGCCAGCTCATGTGATGCAGGAGCCTTCCCCTGACAGCAAGGGGCCGGCTCACGTGATGCAGGAGCCGGCCCCTGACAGCAGGGGGCCGGCTCACGTGATGCAGGAGCCGGCCCCTGACAGCAGGGGGCCGGCTCACGTGATGCAGGAGCCGGCCCCTGACAGCAGGGGGCCGGCTCACGTGATGCAGGAGCCGGCCCCTGACAGCAGGGGGCCAGCTGACAGCAGGGGGCCAGCTCACGTGATGCAGGAGCCGGGACCCCCCTGACAGCAGGGGGCCGGCTCACATGATGCAGGAGCCGGCCCCTGACAGCAGGGGGCCGGCTCACGTGATGCAGGACCCGGCCCTTGACAGCAGGGGGCCAGCTCATGTGATGCAGGAGCCTTCCCCTGACAGCAAGGGGCCGGCTCACGTGATGCAGGAGCCGGCCCCTGACAGCAGGGGGCCGGCTCACGTGATGCAGGAGCTCGGTTTAGCACAGCCACATTTACATTTGCCTCTGAGAAGTCGGGGGTTTTGTGGGTTTTTCCGGTGTCAAACAGAAATGTGCTCGATCAATAATGTGGGTTGTGTTCTCATGTCACTCAATGACCATGAGATCGTGACCTTCACACACTTCTGACTCTTCCCAGAATGCCCGGTTAACATTCCGTCCCTGTTAAAACGTAAGCTAACGTGCCATAAACCCCACACAGATGTTCTACTGCCTCATGGAACGAAACTTAGAGCTGACACTTCAGGCTCATTTTATTATTACAGAACAAACCCAAGTCAATGATAAAGTGCTGATGTTTTTGATACGTCTGATCTTAAAAAGAGTATCGAGTTTCTAAAAGCGTTCCAGAAGTTACACAAGGAGATCCAGCCACATCTACCAAACAAGCAGATCAAGTTTGGAGACAACGTGAGGAAGATGATGTTCAGCAGAAACTGGAATGAACCACGCAGGATACATCCTCTGAAGGCCTCACGGGTGAAGGATGAACCACGCAGGATACATCCTCTGAAGGCCTCACGGGTGAAGGATGAACCACGCGGGACACATCCTCTGAAGGCCTCACGGGTGAAGGATGAACCACGCGGGACACATCCTCTGAAGGCCTCACGGGTGAAAGATGAACCACGCAGGATACATCCTCTGAAGGTCTCACGGGTGAAGGATAAACCACGCAGGATACATCCTCTGAAGGCCTCACGGGTGAAGGATGAACCACGCAGGATACATCCTCTGAAGGCCTCACGGGTGAAGGATGAACCACGCAGGATACATCCTCTGAAGGCCTCACGGGTGAAGGATGAACCACGCAGGATACATCCTCTGAAGGCCTCACGGGTGAAGGATGAACCACGCGGGACACATCCTCTGAAGGCCTCACGGGTGAAGGATGAACCACGCGGGACACATCCTCTGAAGGCCTCACGGGTGAAAGATGAACCACGCAGGATACATCCTCTGAAGGTCTCACGGGTGAAGGATAAACCACGCAGATTGTGTCCTTGTTGTCCATGTGCACTTGTGTCCTTGTTGTACATGCGCACTTGTGTCCTTGTTGTCCATGCGCACTTGTGTCCATGTTGTCTATGTGCACTTGTGTCCTTGCTGTCTCTGTACACTTGTGTCCTTGTTGTCCATGTGCACTTGTGTCCATGTTGTCCATGTGCACTTTTGTCCTTGTTGTCCATGTGCACTTGTGTCCTTGCTGTCTCTGTACACTTGTGTCCTTGTTGTCCATGTGCACTTTTGTCCTTGTTGTCCATGTGCACTTGTGTCCTTGCTGTCTCTGTACACTTGTGTCCTTGTTGTCCATGTGCACTTGTGTCCTTGTTGTCCATGTGCACTTGTGTCCTTGCTGTCTCTGTACACTTGTGTCCTTGTTGTCCATGTGCACTTTTGTCCTTGTTGTCCATGTGCACTTGTGTCCTTGCTGTCTCTGTACACTTGTGTCCTTGTTGTCCATGTGCACTTGTGTCCTTGTTGTCCATGTGCACTTGTGTCCTTGCTGTCTCTGTGCACTTGTGTCCATGTTGTCCAAGTACACTTGTGTCCATGTTGTCCAAGTACACTTGTGTCCTTGTTGTCCATGTGCACTTGTGTCCTTGTTGTCCATGTGCACTTGTGTCCTTCTTGTCCATGTGCACTTGTGTCCTTGCTGTCTCTGTGCACTTGTGTCCTTGCTGTCTCTGTGCACTTGTGTCCATGTTGTCCAAGTACACTTGTGTCCTTGTTGTCCATGTGCACTTGTGTCCTTGTTGTCCATGTGCACTTGTGTCCTTGTTGTCCAAGTACACTTGTGTCCTTGTTGTCCAAGTACACTTGTGTCCTTGTTGTCCATGTGCACTTGTGTCCTTGCTGTCTCTGTGCACTTGTGTCCATGTTGTCCAAGTACACCTGTGTCCATGTTGTCCAAGTACACTTGTGTCCTTGTTGTCCATGTGCACTTGTGTCCTTGTTGTCCATGTGCACTTGTGTCCTTGCTGTCTCTGTGCACTTGTGTCCATGTTGTCCATGTGCACTTGTGTCCTTGTTGTCCAAGTACACTTGTGTCCTTGTTGTCCATGTGCACTTGTGTCCTTGCTGTCTCTGTGCACTTGTGTCCATGTTGTCCAAGTACACCTGTGTCCATGTTGTCCAAGTACACTTGTGTCCTTGTTGTCCATGTGCACTTGTGTCCTTGTTGTCCATGTGCACTTGTGTCCTTGCTGTCTCTGTGCACTTGTGTCCATGTTGTCCATGTGCACTTGTGTCCATGTTGTCCAAGTACACTTGTGTCCTTGTTGTCCATGTGCACTTGTGTCCTTGCTGTCTCTGTGCACTTGTGTCCACGTTGTCCATGTGCACTTGTGTCCTTGTTGTCCAAGTACACTTGTGTCCTAGTTGTCCATGTGCACTTGTGTCCTTGTTGTCCATGTGCACTTGTGTCCTTGCTGTCTCTGTACACTTGTGTCCTTGTTGTCCATGTGCACTTGTGTCCTTGTTGTCCATGTGCACTTGTGTCCTTGCTGTCTCTGTGCACTTGTGTCCATGTTGTCCAAGTACACTTGTGTCCATGTTGTCCAAGTACACTTGTGTCCTTGTTGTCCATGTGCACTTGTGTCCTTGTTGTCCATGTGCACTTGTGTCCATGTTGTCCATGTGCACTTGTGTCCATGTTGTCCAAGTACACTTGTGTCCATGTTGTCCAAGTACACTTGTGTCCATGTTGTCCAAGTACACTTGTGTCCATGTTGTCCAAGTACACTTGTGTCCTTGTTGTCCATGTGCACTTGTGTCCTTGTTGTCCATGTGCACTTGTGTCCTTGTTGTCCATGTGCACTTGTGTCCATGTTGTCCAAGTACACTTGTGTCCATGTTGTCCAAGTACACTTGTGTCCTTGTTGTCCATGTGCACTTGTGTCCTTGCTGTCTCTGTGCACTTGTGTCCTTGCTGTCTCTGTGCACTTGTGTCCATGTTGTCCAAGTACACTTGTGTCCTTGTTGTCCATGTGCACTTGTGTCCTTGTTGTCCAAGTACACTTGTGTCCTTGTTGTCCAAGTACACTTGTGTCCTTGTTGTCCAAGTACACTTGTGTCCTTGTTGTCCATGTGCACTTGTGTCCTTGCTGTCTCTGTGCACTTGTGTCCATGTTGTCCAAGTACACCTGTGTCCATGTTGTCCAAGTACACTTGTGTCCTTGTTGTCCATGTGCACTTGTGTCCTTGTTGTCCATGTGCACTTGTGTCCTTGCTGTCTCTGTGCACTTGTGTCCATGTTGTCCATGTGCACTTGTGTCCTTGTTGTCCAAGTACACTTGTGTCCTTGTTGTCCATGTGTACTTGTGTCCTTGCTGTCTCTGTGCACTTGTGTCCATGTTGTCCAAGTACACCTGTGTCCATGTTGTCCAAGTACACTTGTGTCCTTGTTGTCCATGTGCACTTGTGTCCTTGTTGTCCATGTGCACTTGTGTCCTTGCTGTCTCTGTGCACTTGTGTCCATGTTGTCCATGTGCACTTGTGTCCATGTTGTCCAAGTACACTTGTGTCCTTGTTGTCCATGTGCACTTGTGTCCTTGCTGTCTCTGTGCACTTGTGTCCATGTTGTCCATGTGAACTTGTGTCCATGTTGTCCAAGTACACTTGTGTCCTTGTTGTCCATGTGCACTTGTGTCCTTGTTGTCCAAGTACACTTGTGTCCTTGTTGTCCATGTGCACTTGTGTCCTTGCTGTCTCTGTGCACTTGTGTCCATGTTGTCCAAGTACACCTGTGTCCATGTTGTCCAAGTACACTTGTGTCCTTGTTGTCCATGTGCACTTGTGTCCTTGTTGTACATGCGCACTTGTGTCCTTGTTGTCCATGCGCACTTGTGTCCATGTTGTCTATGTGCACTTGTGTCCTTGCTGTCTCTGTACACTTGTGTCCTTGTTGTCCATGTGCACTTGTGTCCATGTTGTCCATGTGCACTTTTGTCCTTGTTGTCCATGTGCACTTGTGTCCTTGCTGTCTCTGTACACTTGTGTCCTTGTTGTCCATGTGCACTTTTGTCCTTGTTGTCCATGTGCACTTGTGTCCTTGCTGTCTCTGTACACTTGTGTCCTTGTTGTCCATGTGCACTTGTGTCCTTGTTGTCCATGTGCACTTGTGTCCTTGCTGTCTCTGTACACTTGTGTCCTTGTTGTCCATGTGCACTTTTGTCCTTGTTGTCCATGTGCACTTGTGTCCTTGCTGTCTCTGTACACTTGTGTCCTTGTTGTCCATGTGCACTTGTGTCCTTGTTGTCCATGTGCACTTGTGTCCTTGCTGTCTCTGTGCACTTGTGTCCATGTTGTCCAAGTACACTTGTGTCCATGTTGTCCAAGTACACTTGTGCCTTTGTTGTCCATGTGCACTTGTGTCCTTGTTGTCCATGTGCACTTGTGTCCTTCTTGTCCATGTGCACTTGTGTCCTTGCTGTCTCTGTGCACTTGTGTCCTTGCTGTCTCTGTGCACTTGTGTCCATGTTGTCCAAGTACACTTGTGTCCTTTTTGTCCATGTGCACTTGTGTCCTTGTTGTCCATGTGCACTTGTGTCCTTGTTGTCCAAGTACACTTGTGTCCTTGTTGTCCAAGTACACTTGTGTCCTTGTTGTCCATGTGCACTTGTGTCCTTGCTGTCTCTGTGCACTTGTGTCCATGTTGTCCAAGTACACCTGTGTCCATGTTGTCCAAGTACACTTGTGTCCTTGTTGTCCATGTGCACTTGTGTCCTTGTTGTCCATGTGCACTTGTGTCCTTGCTGTCTCTGTGCACTTGTGTCCATGTTGTCCATGTGCACTTGTGTCCTTGTTGTCCAAGTACACTTGTGTCCTTGTTGTCCATGTGCATTTGTGTCCTTGCTGTCTCTGTTCACTTGTGTCCATGTTGTCCAAGTACACCTGTGTCCATGTTGTCCAAGTACACTTGTGTCCTTGTTGTCCATGTGCACTTGTGTCCTTGTTGTCCATGTGCACTTGTGTCCTTGCTGTCTCTGTGCACTTGTGTCCATGTTGTCCATGTGCACTTGTGTCCATGTTGTCCAAGTACACTTGTGTCCTTGTTGTCCATGTGCACTTGTGTCCTTGCTGTCTCTGTGCACTTGTGTCCACGTTGTCCATGTGCACTTGTGTCCTTGTTGTCCAAGTACACTTGTGTCCTAGTTGTCCATGTGCACTTGTGTCCTTGTTGTCCATGTGCACTTGTGTCCTTGCTGTCTCTGTACACTTGTGTCCTTGTTGTCCATGTGCACTTGTGTCCTTGTTGTCCATGTGCACTTGTGTCCTTGCTGTCTCTGTGCACTTGTGTCCATGTTGTCCAAGTACACTTGTGTCCATGTTGTCCAAGTACACTTGTGTCCTTGTTGTCCATGTGCACTTGTGTCCTTGTTGTCCATGTGCACTTGTGTCCATGTTGTCCATGTGCACTTGTGTCCATGTTGTCCAAGTACACTTGTGTCCATGTTGTCCAAGTACACTTGTGTCCATGTTGTCCAAGTACACTTGTGTCCATGTTGTCCAAGTACACTTGTGTCCTTGTTGTCCATGTGCACTTGTGTCCTTGTTGTCCATGTGCACTTGTGTCCTTGTTGTCCATGTGCACTTGTGTCCATGTTGTCCAAGTACACTTGTGTCCATGTTGTCCAAGTACACTTGTGTCCTTGTTGTCCATGTGCACTTGTGTCCTTGCTGTCTCTGTGCACTTGTGTCCTTGCTGTCTCTGTGCACTTGTGTCCATGTTGTCCAAGTACACTTGTGTCCTTGTTGTCCATGTGCACTTGTGTCCTTGTTGTCCAAGTACACTTGTGTCCTTGTTGTCCAAGTACACTTGTGTCCTTGTTGTCCAAGTACACTTGTGTCCTTGTTGTCCATGTGCACTTGTGTCCTTGCTGTCTCTGTGCACTTGTGTCCATGTTGTCCAAGTACACCTGTGTCCATGTTGTCCAAGTACACTTGTGTCCTTGTTGTCCATGTGCACTTGTGTCCTTGTTGTCCATGTGCACTTGTGTCCTTGCTGTCTCTGTGCACTTGTGTCCATGTTGTCCATGTGCACTTGTGTCCTTGTTGTCCAAGTACACTTGTGTCCTTGTTGTCCATGTGTACTTGTGTCCTTGCTGTCTCTGTGCACTTGTGTCCATGTTGTCCAAGTACACCTGTGTCCATGTTGTCCAAGTACACTTGTGTCCTTGTTGTCCATGTGCACTTGTGTCCTTGTTGTCCATGTGCACTTGTGTCCTTGCTGTCTCTGTGCACTTGTGTCCATGTTGTCCATGTGCACTTGTGTCCATGTTGTCCAAGTACACTTGTGTCCTTGTTGTCCATGTGCACTTGTGTCCTTGCTGTCTCTGTGCACTTGTGTCCATGTTGTCCATGTGAACTTGTGTCCGTGTTGTCCAAGTACACTTGTGTCCTTGTTGTCCATGTGCACTTGTGTCCTTGTTGTCCAAGTACACTTGTGTCCTTGTTGTCCATGTGCACTTGTGTCCTTGCTGTCTCTGTGCACTTGTGTCCATGTTGTCCAAGTACACCTGTGTCCATGTTGTCCAAGTACACTTGTGTCCTTGTTGTCCATGTGCACTTGTGTCCTTGTTGTCCATGTGCACTTGTGTCCTTGCTGTCTCTGTGCACTTGTGTCCATGTTGTCCATGTGAACTTGTGTCCATGTTGTCCAAGTACACTTGTGTCCTTGTTGTCCATGTGCACTTGTGTCCATGTTGTCCATGTGCACTTGTGTCCTTGCTGTCTCTGTGCACTTGTGTCCATGTTGTCCATGTGCACTTGTGTCCATGTTGTCCAAGTACACTTGTGTCCTTGTTGTCCATGTGCACTTGTGTCCATGTTGTCCATGTGCACTTGTGTCCATGTTGTCCAAGTACACTTGTGTCCTTGTTGTCCATGTGCACTTGTGTCCTTGCTGTCTCTGTGCACTTGTGTCCATGTTGTCCATGTGCACTTGTGTCCATGTTGTCCAAGTACACTTGTGTCCTTGTTGTCCATGTGCACTTGTGTCCATGTTGTCCATGTGCACTTGTGTCCATGTTGTCCAAGTACACTTGTGTCCTTGTTGTCCATGTGCACTTGTGTCCATGTTGTCCATGTGCACTTGTGTCCATGTTGTCCAAGTACACTTGTGTCCTTGTTGTCCATGTGCACTTGTGTCCATGTTGTCCATGTGCACTTGTGTCCATGTTGTCCATGTGCACTTGTGTCCATGTTGTCCAAGTACACTTGTGTCCTTGTTGTCCATGTGCACTTGTGTCCTTGCTGTCTCTGTACACTTGTGTCCTTGTTGTCCATGTGCACTTGTGTCCATGTTGTCCATGTGCACTTGTGTCCATGTTGTCCAAGTACACTTGTGTCCTTGTTGTCCAAGTACACTTGTGTCCTTGTTGTCCATGTGCACTTGTGTCCTTGCTGTCTCTGTGCACTTGTGTCCATGTTGTCCATGTGCACTTGTGTCCTTGTTGTCCAAGTACACTTGTGTCCTTGTTGTCCATGTGCACTTGTGTCCTTGTTGTCCATGTGCACTTGTGTCCTTGTTGTCCATGTGCACTTGTGTCCTTGTTGTCCATGTGTACTTGTGTCCTTGTTGTCCATGTGCACTTGTGTCCATGTTGTCCATGTGCACTTGTGTCCTTGTTGTCCATGTGTACTTGTGTCCTTGTTGTCCATGTGCACTTGTGTCCATGTTGTCCATGTGCACTTGTGTCCTTGTTGTCCATGTGTACTTGTGTCCTTGTTGTCCATGTGCACTTGTGTCCATGTTGTCCATGTGTACTTGTGTCCTTGTTGTCCATGTGCACTTGTGTCCTTGTTGTCCATGTGCACTTGTGTCCTTGTTGTCCATGTGCACTTGTGTCCATGTTGTCCAAGTACACTTGTGTCCTTGTTGTCCAAGTACACTTGTGTCCTTGTTGTCCATGTGCACTTGTGTCCTTGCTGTCTCTGTGCACTTGTGTCCATGTTGTCCATGTGCACTTGTGTCCTTGTTGTCCATGTGCACTTGTGTCCTTGTTGTCCATGTGCACTTGTGTCCTTGTTGTCCATGTGCACTTGTGTCCATGTTGTCCAAGTACACTTGTGTCCTTGTTGTCCAAGTACACTTGTGTCCTTGTTGTCCATGTGCACTTGTGTCCTTGCTGTCTCTGTGCACTTGTGTCCATGTTGTCCATGTGCACTTGTGTCCTTGTTGTCCATGTGCACTTGTGTCCTTGTTGTCCATGTGCACTTGTGTCCTTGTTGTCCATGTGCACTTGTGTCCTTGTTGTCCATGTGCACTTGTGTCCTTGTTGTCCATGTGCACTTGTGTCCTTGTTGTCCATGTGCACTTGTGTCCTTGTTGTCCATGTGCACTTGTGTCCTTGTTGTCCATGTGCACTTGTGTCCTTGTTGTCCATGTGTACTTGTGTCCTTGTTGTCCATGTGCACTTGTGTCTTGTACAACCAAGAGGATGAAGAAGACTTAAGAGCACAAATGTCAGATTAGGTCCACGATATAAAGACCATACGATGTTATATTCCACATTTTCACGTTTGGGGGTTAGGGTTTAGTCCGGGTTTAGTCCGGGTTTAGTCCGGGTTTAGTCCGGGTTTAGTCCGGGTTTAGTCCGGGTTTAGTCCGGGTTTAGTCCGGGTTTTGTCCGGGTTTAGTCCGGGTTTAGTCCGGGTTTAGTCCGGGTTTAGTCCGGGTTTAGTCCGGGTTTTGTCCGGGTTTAGTCCGGGTTTAGTCCGGGTTTAGTCCGGGTTTAGTCCGGGTTTAGTCCGGGTTTAGTCTGGGGGTGAAGACGTGCTCTCCACGTTGCACAGAAACAAATAAAGGTGAATTAGATAAATAAACCGCTCCGAGGCAACATTTACATTTATATTTTTGATTTGTAATTTGTAATTTAACATTTGTATTCATTAATTTCAACTGTTTTTTTTTTTTTTTACTCACTTATTTCTTTGCCTGTTTATGAGTCACGAAAAACATCAGCCACAGGAGGTGCTTTTGATTGCCACAGTCATTGGTTCAAACACTATCACCATATATGGACTGGCATCATCCAAGTCCCGCCCCCAGAGGCCAAGTCCAGCCTCTTTACGCCAGAGTTAAGGTCGGGAAGGAGCAAAATAGAGGCCGGGAAAAGGCCCTCTAGACTCAAAGGAGCTGCAGATGAACACTCCAGTCCATAAACTGAAGGAGAAACAAGTGATGTATTTACAGACCTCCAACTGCATCAGTGTCACCACCACAGAGACCTGAGGGAGGAGCCAGACTGTAAGAGAGGAGCAGACACAGACACTTGAGAGGATTTGAGCTTTTAAGATGGAGTCTGCCCTGTGTACACTGCTCTCAGCTCTGGTTGTGCTCCTGTGTTCTTCCCCAGAGTGTAAAGGAGAAGACACAGTGACCCAGCCAGCAGGAGACGCCTCTGCCACTCAGGGACGCTCAGCTACTATACTCTGTACTTTTCAAACCAGCTACTCAACTGCATATCTGTTCTGGTACAAACAAGAAGGAAAAGGAGCTCCAGAATACATGATGAGTGGAGCTGGTGGAACCATTGTAAAATCTCCAGAGTTTAACAAACCCAGGTTTGATGCTGAGCTGAAGGAGACCAATTTCTCTCTGAAGATCCAGGATGTGGATGTGAGAGACTCTGCTGTGTACTACTGTGCTCTGAGGCCCACAGTGACAGGAAACACCTAAACTCTGAACAAAAACCTGAGAGAGAAAACAGCAGTACTCCGCACGTCCACTAGAGGGAGACACTGGAGCAGACTGACTCTTGCTGCACTTCCTGAGACTGCCGAGTATCAAGAATTGTAAATCAGAACTTTCAAGGGGAATAATATGTAAATTATATCAAAGCATTTCTAATCAGGACAAATACTAAATATATGAAAAACAATTATGAAAGAGAAGCTCATGTTGTTTTGACGGATGAAGAGTGGGAACGTGTGTCCATCTCAGTGGAGGAGCTACAGTCACATGTTTATTTGGTGAAATGTTTTACACACCTGGATTAGTAGATCTTCTGGCATTCTTCTTGCAGATCCTCTCCAGTTCCATCAGGTTGGATGGTGAGCGTTGGTGGACAGCCATTTTCAGGTCTCTCCAGAGATGCTCAGTTGGGTTTAGGTCAGGGCTCTGTCTGGGCTGGTCAAGAATGGTCACAGAGTTGTTCTGAAGCCACTCCTTTGATCTTTTAGCTGTGTGCTTAGGGTCATTGTCTTGTTGGAAGGTGAACCTTCTGCCCAGTCTGAGGTTTTCTTGCAGGATCTCTCTGTGTTTGGCCACAGTCACCTTGTTCCTGCTGCTCAAAGACACGACCACATTACGATGCTGCCTCCATGTTTCACTGTTGGGATTGCATTGGGCAGATGATGAGCAGGGCCTGGTTTTCTTCACACATAACGCTTAGACTTAACGCCAAAAAGACCAAGTTCATCCGACCGGAGAATCTTCTCTATGAACTCTATGAAGCTTTCATATGTCCTGCACTGAGATGAGGCTTCTGTCGGACCACTCTGCCATAAAACCTCAACTGGTGGAGCTGCAGTGAGTGTTTACTTTGTGGAACGTTCTACCATCTCTCTCCTGCATCTCTGGAGCTCAGCCACAGTGATCTTTGGGTTCTTCTTGAACTCTCTCACAGAGGATCTTCTCCGACGGTTGCTCAGTTTGGCTGGACGGTCATCTCGAAGAAGAGTCCTGGTCGTCCCAAACTTTTTCCATCTAAGGATTATGGAGGCCACTGTGCTCTTACGAACCTTGAGTGCTGCAGAAATTCTTCTGTAACCTTGGCCAGATCTGTGCCTTTCCACAATTCTATCTCTGAGTTCCTTGGACAGTTCCTTCGACCTCATTGCTCTGACCTAAACAGCACCACCAGGAGGCAAACCACTGTCACGTGTCACCAATGTCACCTCGCTGGGGGGAAAGAGCCTGAACTTGTGCGGGAGGTTGAGCGATACCGACTAGATATAGTCGTCCTCACCTCCACGCACAGTTTGGGCTCTGGAACCATCTCCTCGAGAGGGGCTGGACGCTCCACTTCTCTGGTGTTGCCCGCAGGGAGAGGCGGGGCTGGTGTGGGCGGGGCTGGTGTGGGCTTATAGCCCCTCAGCTCAGCCACCACGAGTTGGAGTTCACCCCAGTGAACAAGAGGGTTGCGTCCCTCCGCCTTCGGGTGGGGGACAGGTCTCTCACTGTTGTGGCGGCCTACGGGCCGAACAGCAGTGCAGAGTACCCGGCCTTCTTGGAGTCCTTGGGAGGGGAACTGGACAGTGCACCGACCGGGGACTCCGTTGTTCTACTGGGGGACTTATCGCATATTTAATTTTCTAGAATGGCTTTAAATTGGTTGTAACAATGATGCAGAAACTAATAATGATAATAATAATAACAAAAATAATAAACATATACACACACACACACACACACACACACACTGTGTATTCCCTTTAATATAATTAGAATTATTAGAATTAACATTAAATATAATTCCTGTCCAGATTAACTTTCTTAGTCGTCCTTATTATTATGTAACTGCTTACATATGTTCTATTAACTTCTCTTTCAACTTATACAGCATTTTATATCGATTCTTAGTTACGGAGTGTGGTTGGAATTCAAGGAGAACGACTCATGAACCGTAGTGTGTTTCCTACGTGGCAAGTTTCTAGGTCAAACCTATTGTCTGATCCAGCCACGTACTGGGGGCTCGATCCCAGAAATACAGAAGGTTTTAAACTCCTAATTCCTTCCACCTAGAGCCTTAATGAGATGGTCTCTCAATCTACTTCAACCAACTACAAGTTTGTGTTGACACTGTTTTGTTTCCATTCATCCTGCTGCTTCAAAAGAGTTCACTCCAATCACACTTACATTCACACCTACACAACTGGCACAGTTTCAATATTTTGTTGGATCTCAGGTGTTTAAGGACCTGTCACTGATTTATCTCAGCTCTCCTCCTCCACCTTTACAACACTTAAAGTGACCAAAGGGCTTCAAAATAAAATTAAGGTAATATAAAACATAAAACTAAATATAAAACAAACTGCACAAAATAAAGTGCCATTACATTACAGATGATGAGCAGGGTCTGATTTTCTCCACACATAACGCTTCAACTTAAAACCAAAAAGTTCTTCTCAATCTTTGGATTGAGAGAATGAGTCTTAACAGTGAAATGTGTGGACTTCTCTCCAGAACAGAGCAGTAACAGAGGAGGCTGAAGATAAAGACTCTGCCTCCTGTTCTAGTTCAAACTCTCTGGACTCAAAGGAGCTGCAGATGAACACTCCAGTCCATAAACTGAAGGAGAAACACATTGTGTCTGATCTGATGTATTTACAGACCTCCAACTGCATCAGTGTCACCACCACAGAGACCTGAGGGAGGAGCCAGACTGTAAGAGAGGAGCAGACACAGACACTTGAGAGGATTTGAGCTTTTAAGATGGAGTCTGCCCTGTGTACACTGCTCTCAGCTCTGGTTGTGCTCCTGTGTTCTTCCCCAGAGTGTAAAGGAGAAGACACAGTGACCCAGCCAGCAGGAGACGCCTCTGCCACTCAGGGACGCTCAGCTACTATACTCTGTACTTTTCAAACTTCAGACAGTGATCCTGGTCTGTTCTGGTACAAACAAGAAGATGGGGGCTTCCCAAAATATATGATGAAAAGATTCAAGTCTGGATTCTCTGATAATTCTGAGGATTTCAAAAAACCCAAGTTTGATGCTGAGCTGAAGGAGACCAATTTCTCTCTGAAGATCCAGGATGTGGATGTGAGAGACTCTGCTGTGTACTACTGTGCTCTGAGGCCCACAGTGACAGGAAACACCTAAACTCTGAACAAAAACCTCTGGAGCAAAGACAATACTGCAGTAGCTCCACTAGAGGGCGACACTCTCTGTGAAGCTTCAGACTAAACCCAGACGCAGCCTGACGTGTGTGGGACCTGAAGTGTGGGGGCTCCCAGGGCACCGTCCTCGCGCCCTTTCTCTTCACCCTCTACACTGCAGACCTCAGACATGGACAGCTGTGTCCTGCAGAAGTTCTCTGACCACTCTGCCATCATCGGACTCATCACAGACGACGATGATGTGGAGGACAGAGGACTGGAGCAGGACTTTGTGGAACCACCTCCTCATCAACGCGGGGAAGACCAAGGAGATGGTGGTGGACTTCCACAGAGGCCACGCCCCCCTCACCAGTGAACATCCAGGGACGGGACAGGCCACGCCCCCCTCACCAGTGAACATCCAGGGACGGGACAGGCCACGCCCCCCTCACCAGTGAACATCCAGGGACGGGACAGGCCACGCCCCCCTCACCAGTGAACATCCAGGGACGGGACAGGCCACGCCCCCCTCACCAGTGAACATCCAGGGACGGGACAGGCCACGCCCCCCTCACCAGTGAACATCCAGGGACGGGACATTGAGAGAGTGACTCATACAAGGACCTGGTGTTCATCTGAACCACAAACTGGACTGGACTCATAACACAGACTGTACAGGAAGAGCCAGAGTCGGCTCCACCTCCTGAGGAGACTCAGGTCTTTTGGAGTGACAGGGCCGCTCCTGACAGGGCCGCTCCTGACAGGGCCGCTCCTGACAGGGCCACTCCTGACAGGGCAACTCCTGACAGGGCCACTCCTGACAGGGCCGCTCCTGACAGGTCCACTCCTGAAGACCTTCTCTGACTCTGTGGTGCTTCAGCTCCTGTAGGTGTAGCCTGCTGGAGCAGCAGCATCACAGAGGAGGCCTCGCTTGACCTTTGATCTCCCAGAGTCTTGGCTCTTCCCGGTTCTTTTGGTTCCTGTGGTGGCTGTTCTAAATTGATGACATTACATTTACATTACAAAAGTTCCACAAAACCCCCTATCATTGGCCGAGCCCCCATAAGGGGCAAGGCTCCATTCTATGTGGATCAGTCAGTCAATGAGTCTGTAATCCGACACTCGCCGAACCTGTTTGTTTTACAACCATTTGTTTCAAGCCCTAATTGTCGGGTGTGTGTGGTGCAATACAAATTCATCAAACAATATCATTATCTCAACACCATCAAGAAGTCCAGCTCCGTCCTTGGCTGTGCTCTGGACTTGGTGCAGGAGGTGGGGGACAGAAGGGTCCTGGCTAAACTCACATATGTGACTCGCCACGGGAAAAGCCGCCACAAGTCGGCCAGGACCAAACGGATAAAGCCCAAAAAATTGTTTTTTTTTCAAATGTGTGATTTTCGTTTTTTTGCAGAATGTGCTAGTTGAAGTTATGAATGAGCCCCTGTGTGCTTCAGATAACACTATTGGTTGTCTTAAACGTATACATTAAGCTGTTAAAAATGGGTAGTTTTCGGGTCTTTTTCCAGCGCTCCTGGGGGCGTCACCTCTTTCTAGCCAGCACATGTTGATCTTTTTCCACCAATCAGCTGCGAACCACATGGCTACAGCTGCGTGCTCTCCTTGTACTCCTCTCATGGACTCCTCTCAGAGACATTATTAATTTCTCCAGACTGTCTCCAGAGCGTACGATTCCCTAAACTAAATTGCAACGGAACTGAGGTACTTTTACTCTAAAGTTTTGCTTCAACGCTGTGTTTTAAGGTGGTTTCATGATGTCACTTTAACCTCGTCACTTTTGCCTCGGGCACCGGAGCAGAGACAGAGCAATGCTAAGCTAACATGCTGCTTCAGTGCACTCTATGTTATAAATACGGGCTTGAATTTAATGTGGCCACTTTCTGAATAATTAACATCACGTTGTCTCTTGAAACTAGCTGTTTTGGGACGGTATAATGTCTGTATCTTCGTGTTTTTTACTGTTTTTTACTGTAGCTCGCGTTAGCCGCTTTAGCTCGTTCCAAACTTCTTTGTTTCACTTTTCAGAATTGGCGCTCACAGCTGGAGTTTATCAAAAACTATGCAGAAGTCCATTGCATTACAGCTTCGACTTTGCACAGCAGGTACTATTTATTACACATAATTTACTTAACTTCACTTTATTAAATGTACAATAAAGTGCAAATGCATCCATCCATTCATCCATTTTCTGCCGCTTATCCGGGGCCGGGTCGCGGGGGCAGCAGTCTGAGCAGGGACTCCCAGACTTCCTCTCCCCAGACACTTCCTCCAACTCCTCCGGAGGGATCCCGAGGCGTTCCCAGGCCAGCCGAGAGACATAGTCTCTCCAGCGTGTCCTGGGTCTTCCCCGGGGACTCTTCCCGGTGGGACATGCCTGAAACACCTCCTGAGGGAGGCGCCCAGGAGGCATCCGGAACATATGCCCGAGCCACCTCAGCTGGAGAGGGCAAGCCACCTTTTTCCGGTCGAGAACCATGGCCTCGGATTTGGAGGCGCTGATTCTCATCCTGCTGCAAACCGTCCCAGTGCATGTTGCAGGTCCGGATTTGATGGAGCCATCAGGACAACATTGTCTGCAAACAGCAGAGATGGAATCCTGTGGTCCCCAAACCGGACACTCTCCGACCCCTGACCACACCCTCCGACCCCTGACTGCGCCTAGAAATTCTGTCCATAAAAATTATGAACAGAACCGGTGACAAAGGGCAGCCATGAGGAGTCCAACATGCACTGGGAACAGGTCTGACTTACTGCCGGCAATGCGAACACAGCTCCTGCTCCGGTCATACAGGGACCGGACAGCCCTGAGCAAAGGGCCCCGGACCCAGTACTCCTGGAGCACCCCCCAAAGGACACCCGAGGGACACGGTCGAAAGCCTTCTCCAGATCCACAAAGCACATGTGGACTGGTTGGGCAAACTCCCATGAACCCTCGAGCACCCGATGGAGGGTATAGAGCTGGTCCAGTGTTCCACGACCAGGACAAAAACCACTCTGCTCCTCCTGAATCCGAGGTTCAACTATCGGTCGGATTCTCCTCTCCAGTACTTGGAATAGACCTTACCCGGGAGGCTGAGGAGTCCAGAGGCACGGTCCCCGACCGCCACGCGATGTTGCAGAGACGTGTCAACCAAGTCCTACAACATCCAGATACTTTAGGTACTCAGGGCGGATCTGATCCACCCCCGGAGCCACCGAGGAGTTTGCGAACAACCTCAGTGACTTCAGCTTGGGTGATGGATGAGCCAGCCTTTGAGTCCCCGTACTGTACCGTCTCTACTTCCTCTTCGGAAGACGTGACTGAGGGATTAAGGAGATCCTCAAAGTATTCCTTCCACCGTCCGACGACATCCCCAGTCGAGGTCAGCAGGCCTCCACCTGCACTGTAAACGGTGTTGGTGAGGCACTGCTTCCCCTTCCTGAGGCGCCGGACGGTTTGCCAGAATTTCTTTGGTGCCGACCGATAGTCCTCCTCCATGGCCTCCCCGAACTCCTCCCAGGCCCAGGTTTTTGCCTCTGCGACAGCACGAGCCGCGGCTCACCTGGCCTGCCGATACCTGTCGATGACCTCCGGAGACCCACAAGCCAGAGTGGCCTGATAGGCCTCCTTCTTCAGTCTGACGGCATCCCTTACTTCTGGTGTCCACCACCGGGTTTGGGGGTTGCCGCCGCGACAGGCACCGGAGACCTTGTGACCACAGCTCCGAGCAGCCGCATCAACAATGGAGGCGGAGAACATGGTCCACTCGGACTCAAGGTCCCCAACCTCCCCCGGGACATGGGAGAAGCTCTCCCGGAGGTTAAGTTGAATACCCTACTGACAGAGGGCTCCACAAGACGTTCCCAACAGACCCTCACAATGCGCTTGGGTCTGCCAAGTCTGTCCGGCTTCCTCCTCCGCCAGCGGATCCAACTCACCACCAGGTGGTGATCGGTTGAAACTCTGCCCCTCTCTTCACCCGAGTGTCCAAGACACGCGGCCGGAGGTCAGATGACACGACAACAAAGTTGATCATTGACCTCCGGCCTAGGGTGTCCTGGTGCCATGTGCACTGATGGACACCCTTGTGCTTGAACATGGTGTTCGTTATGGACAATCTGTGGCCAACACAGAAGTCCAATAACTGAACACCGCTCGGGTTCAGATCGGGGAAGCCGTTCTTCCCGATCACCCCTCTCCAGGTGTCACTGTCATTGCCCACGTGGGCGTTGAAGTCCCCCAGTAGAACAACGGAGTCCCCGGTTGGTGCACTGTCCAGTACTCCTCCCAAGGACTCCAAGAAGGCCGGGTACTCTGCACTGCTGTTCGGCCCGTAGGCCGCCACAACAGTGAGAGACCTGTCCCCCACCCGAAGGCGGAGGGACGCGACCCTCTTGTTCACCGGGGTGAACTCCAACACGTTGCGGCTGAGCTGAGGGGCTATAAGCCCACACCAGCCCCGCCCACACCAGCCCCGCCTCTCCCCGCGGGCAACACCAGAGAAGTGGAGCGTCCAGCCCCTCTCGAGGAGATGGTTCCAGAGCCCAAACTGTGCGTGGAGGTGAGGACGACTATATCTAGTCGGTATCGCTCAACCTCCCGCACAAGTTCAGGCTCTTTCCCCCCCAGCGAGGTGACATTCCATGTCCCCAGAGTTAGTCTCTGTGTCTGGAGATCTGGTCGCCGAGGCCCCTGCCGTCAACTGCCGCCCAGATCTCTTTGCACCGGCCCCTTATTTTGCGTTGCACCAATGAAATTTCCCCATGTGGGACAATAAAGGAATATCTTTATGGATCCTCCTGCGGGTGGTGGGCCCACGGGAGGGCGGCCCCACGTCGCTCTTTCGGGCTGTGCCCGGCCGGGCCCCGTGGGGTAAGACCTGGCCACCAGGCGCTCGCCATCGAGCACCCATCCCAGGCCTGGCTCCAGGATGGGGCCCCGGTGACGCCGATCCGGGCGACGTAAACAGCTTTGTTCTTGTTGTCATCATAAGAGACTTCTGAATTTACTTAACTTCACTTTATTAAATGTACAATAAAGTGCAAATGCAGAATAGCAATAATAGATACTGTATGAGAGGTTCTGTCTATAGGAGTTTTGTTTATAAGAGTTCTTCTATTAAGAGTGTTTTTTAAACTTCCTATAAGTTATCTGTCCTTTTCCTCTGTATCAACCTGCGTTGCAACAATGACATTTCTCCATGTGTGGACAATAAAGGAATATATTATCTTATCTTATCTTATCTTATCAAATCAAATGTTACATGTCTTAATCTAAATAAACCAGGTCTAAACCAGGTCTAAATTAGGTCTAAACCAGGTCTAAATTAGGTCTTGTGTGTTTGTTTGTGCGCCGCCAATATGAACTGTTATCTGTGAAGCGTGTTATTCCCATATTACTGTTAACCATAATCCTTATTTTTTTCCCCTTTTCAGAATTGGTAAAGACGCCCTGACTGACATAATCAAACACCATGAGGAAAATGGAGCGAGACCACGGTTGAGGAAGAAGCGTGCACAGCCACAGCCGCACACAGCCAGGTTCATCAGCCATGAAGTCATCCACACCGTTGTGGAGTTGATCCAAAACTATGCAGAAGTTCATTCCATCATGCTGCCGGGCCGACATCCTGGCCATAAGGACTGGCATGTGAAGCTCCCAACCCATGTGACTAAGGCCTCAGTTTGGCGTCTCTACGTGAAGTCTGCTAAGGAGCGTGGTAAGTGTAAAACATTATTTTGGTGATTTTCATGTTTTAATGATGAGAGTATAATTAACCATAAGCAACATCTGTTTTTCAGGTGAGCCTGCAGTTTGTAAATCAAGCTTCAGATCACTGTGGAAACAGCTTCTCCCACACATCAGAAGCTGCAGGCCACGCACAGATCTCTGTTGGCAATTCACCTTGGAGAGACAAAGAGACCACGAGAATGGACTGTTTAGCAAGCTTTATTCGTGAGTTATTTGGCGCTCAGACCCCGGCGGAAGACGTTGCAATCATGGGCACTCCATGATCTATTTGTATTAGATGTCTCCCCCCAAAAACCCGGGGTCTGAGCAGCTGTGTGCCGAGGTTATTACGGATACTCAGAAAGAACATGACCGCAGATACTTAATATAGAGTAGACTGGTCAGGCCACGAGACCGCCATTGATCACGTGGTGGCCCGAGAGGGGCGGATGCGTAGTGACGGGGAGAGTAGGGGGCGATGCCCTGAAAACTCGAAGCGTCTGAAATGGAGGCCTCTATTCACGGACATGTGGTGAAGGACCGGGGACAGGAATATGAAGCACCTGGGAGTAAATAAGAAATGACGTAGACACGGGGAGAGCTAGAGGATGCCGCTAAGGAACAGGTAATGAGGAAATATGAACCACCACCAGTATTTGTTGCGAGACGAGACTACTAGAGATGCGAGGAGCGTTGAGCCGCCAAGATCGGAGGCAGGTAGGGACGAACGTACGGGCATGGGCGAAAGGGACTGTCGCCCGAGTTGTTAGAGGGCTGTGAAGGATATGCCCTGAGTGGCCGCGGATGTAGCGGCTCCTATTCTAAACCAGTGCCCGGTGTGAAGACGAGGGGGCGGATTGCATGGGATCGATGTTCCCCTCGGATATTTCCGAAACCAGGGTGCTGCAGTCATGGGCTGGCCTTCTGGAGTCAGGAGCACCGGGGATGAGGTCCGCCGTAGTTTGGCCCGATTGCGAGTTTAACCGGAGCTCTAAGAGGCAGAATGAGCCACGTGTGCGTGCTATGATGATGCAGGGGTTTTACCTTTAGGGATTTGAGAGTTAGATTATAATCATATATATAAGACTTCTAATACCCCCCAAAAACAAAGGAGGCGGCAGACGACAGAAAGTGGAGGTGTCGGCAGACAGCAGAGCGTGGACCGGAGAGCGCCGGCAGACGGCGGAGCGTGGACAGGATAGCGCCGGCGGACGGCAGAACGTAAACCTGGAAGCGCCGGCAGAACGGCAGAACGTAAACCTGGAAGCGCCGGCAAAACGGCAGAACGTGGACCTGGAAACGCCGGCAGAACGTTGGCCTTGAAACGCCGGCTGAACGGCAGAACGTAGACCTGAAAGCGCCGGCAGAACGGCAGAACGTAGACCTGGAAACGCTGGCAGAACGGAAACCTGGAAGCGCCGGCAGAACGGAAACCTGGAAGCGCCGGCGGACGGCAGAGCGTAGACCTGGAAAGAACGGCAGAATGTAGACCTGAAAGCGCCGGCAAAACGGCAGAACGTGGACCTGGAAACGGCGGCAGAACGTAGACCTGAAAGCGCCGGCAGAACGGCAGAACGTGGACCTGGAAACGCCGGCAGAACGTTGGCCTTGAAACGCCGGCTGAACGGCAGAACGTAGACCTGAAAGCGCCGGCAGAACGGCAGAACGTAGACCTGGAAACGCTGGCAGAACGGAAACCTGGAAGCGCCGGCAGAACGGAAACCTGGAAGCGCCGGCGGACGGCAGAGCGTAGACCTGGAAAGAACGGCAGAATGTAGACCTGAAAGCGCCGGCAGAACGGCAGACCATGCACGCAGTGCGCCGGAGCAGACGGCGGAGCGTGCCGCAGTTGCGCGCACGCAGTGCGCCGGGGTACACGGCGGGGTACACGGCAGAGCGTGCCGCAAGCCGGGGCAGACGGCAAAACGTGGGCTGGACTGGGAAAGCCGGGGCAGTCGGCAGAACGTGGGCTGGACTGGGAAAGCCGGGGCAGACGGCAGAGCGTGGACGAGAGAGCCAGCAGGCGGCAGAGCGTAGACCTGGAAGCGCCGGCAGGCGGCAGAGCGTAGACCTGGAAGCGCCGGCAGGCGGCAGAGCGTAGTAGTTGAGAACCTTGAAATCTTGCTTAAGATTGTGATTCAAGCTATATTCACGAGATGAAGACAATTTAAAAAATACTTAATTTCGACTAGGGACATCGCTGGGCGTTCGGCCTGGGGGCCCCGTATGGACAGCGGCGGGCCTGGGACAGGCACCCTGGAGTCGAGGACAGAGAGCGCTGACAGCGTGTTGGAGCCTGACGTGGAGAGGAGCGTGTTCTGGAGCTGCTGAGCGAGGAAGCTGGACCCGGTGTCAGAGTGATCCGGAGGAGAGACGCTGTGGCGCGGGAGGAGCCGCGTGAAAGAGACGTCCCGACGCTCGATGCGGAGGAGAGGCGCGGCGTGCGCGGAGCGGCTGATGATTTCCTGGTTCCTGCCGCGGGGCGCGCGGCTGGTGGATGGGAAGCGTTTCGAGCGAAAGTGAGGAGTCCTCGTAATGAGAAAACGCGGCGAGCCGCTCAGCTCTTCCACCGGGTCAGGTGAATGCGCTCTTCCGAAGCCGGAGGACCGCGGTAGGACCCGGAGCCCCTGTGAGAGGAACACGGAGGGTTATTTGATTTGAAATCTGACATAATATCAGTCGCAGTACGGTTTGAGCGGCCGAGCCATCTGCCTGAGGGCTTAAATGCGACCGCCTGGGCGCTGATTGGGAGCAGGGAGGAGTCACTGGGAGCGTTGATTGGGGATGAGGAGCAGGTGCGAGGGCTATGGTACGGACGTCCCCTGTCCTTTCACCATCCTTCTTGGCCGGGAAAAACTGCATAACCTCTTTGGGATAAGCGCAGAAACCTGGGAGAGTCCATAGTGAAGTGAGGGATCTGACTCTCACAGACGGACAGGCGGGCGCCCGCTTGAGTGCGATGATGGCGCTGGGGAGAGGGGGCCTTCCATGGTGGCCTTGACGTAGGTGGGTGGAGTTAGGTCTTCCAGGCTGAATTTACGCAGGCTTCATTTCAGCTGATCTGCCTCCGGTTGACAATCTCCATGTCCTGGTCCCACCTGGACTGAACATTGGCAGGCAGACCTATCTGCCTGCCTCATATCTATTATCTCGTGTCTCATATATTCAAAGCCATGGACCCGTTGCAGTTCGTATACCTGGCCCTGGCATCTGTTTATAAGAGTTCATCTATTAAGAGTGTTTTTTAAACTTCCTATAAGTTACTGTCCTTTCCCCCTGTATCTACTGTGTTGTAACAATAAAGGCTATCTTATCTTATCTCATCTTTTGTTGTTTGTGTTGCACTGAATCACCTGATTCTGATTCTTTGATTCTATTCAGGGCCTTTTGTAATCCAAGTACTTCCATTTTAATTTAGTAACTTCTAATTCTGATTCAAGTCCAGTTCACATCAATAACACTCCTCTTGAGTCTTCAGTGACAGCTGTAGGGGGAGGGGCTGTCAGTGTGACAGGGGGAGGGCTTATCTCAATGAGATGCAAATGAGCCCCCCTGTGACTCTGGGCTTACTCAGGTGAGAATCTTTAGCCCTAACCCAATACTGTCATAATCATGTGCAATACTATTATACTCATGTGCAATACTATTATACTCATGTGCAATACTATTGTACTCATGTGCAATACTATTATACTCATGTGCAATACTATTGTACTCATGTGCAATACTATTATACTCATGTGCAATATTGTCATAATCATGTGCAATACTATTATACTCATGTGCAATATTGTCATAATCATAATATTATTATACTTATGTGCAATACTGTCATAACCATGTGCAATACTGTCATAACCATGTGCAATACTATTATACTCATGTGCAATACTGACATAATCATGTGCAATACTATTATACCCATGTGCAATACTGTCATACCATGTGCAATACTGTCATACCCATGTGCAATACTGACATACCCATGTGCAATACTGTTATACTCATGTGCAATACTGTCATACCCATGTGCAATACTGTTATACTCATGTGCAATACTGTCATAATCATGTACAATACTATTATACTCATGTGCAATACTATTATACTCATGTGCAATATTGTCATAATCATAATATTATTATACTCATGTGCAATACTGTCATAACCATGTGCAATACTGTCATAACCATGTGCAATACTATTATACTCATGTGCAATACTGTCATACCCATGTGCAATACTGTCATACCCATGTGCAATACTGACATACCCATGTGCAATACTGTTATACTCATGTGCAATACTGTCATACCCATGTGCAATACTGTCATACCCATGTGCAATACTGACATACCCATGTGCAATACTGTTATACTCATGTGCAATACTGTCATAATCATGTACAATACTATTATACTCATGTGCAATACTATTATACTCATGTGCAATACTATTATACTCATGTGCAATATTGTCATAATCATAATATTATTATACTCATGTGCAATACTGTCATACCCATGTGCAATACTGTGACATAATGTCAATCATCCTGGTGCAATATTTTCTGTCCATATAACAGCTGTAAATAAGAGTGTTATTATTATTAAGATTATAAGAGTTTATTTCTAAGTTATGTTTTTTTATTATTATACGTCTGTGCCTAATCTGTGTTGCATCACTGGAATTTCCCCCGTGTGGGACTAAAAAAGGTTATCTTATCTTATATTATTTGTTACAGTTTGCTGTCGGTCCTCAGGGGTCAGTCCTTGGCCCTCTTCTGTTCTTTCTCAGTGTTGAGAGACTCAAATCTTTACTAAGAGAAAGGTTTATTCTCACATTATGAGTTAGAATATTTTCAGTTTGATGAAATGTCTCAGGTAAATGTTACAGTGAAATGTGTGGACTTCTCTCCAGAACAGAGCAGTAACAGAGGAGGCTGAAGATAAAGACTCTGCCTCCTGTTCTAGTTCAAACTCTCTGGACTCAAAGGAGCTGCAGATGAACACTCCAGTCCATAAACTGAAGGAGAAACACATTGTGTCTGATCTGATGTATTTACAGACCTCCAACTGCATCAGTGTCACCACCACAGAGACCTGAGGGAGGAGCCAGACTGTAAGAGAGGAGCAGACACAGACACTTGAGAGGATTTGAGCTTTTAAGATGGAGTCTGCCCTGTGTACACTGCTCTCAGCTCTGGTTGTGCTCCTGTGTTCTTCCCCAGAGTGTAAAGGAGAAGACACAGTGACCCAGCCAGCAGGAGACGCCTCTGCCACTCAGGGACGCTCAGCTACTATACTCTGTGAGTTTGATGTGGGTTCCACAAATCCAAGACTGTTTTGGTACAAACAAGAAGGACGAGGAGCTCCAGAATACATGTTGAAGAAAAGTAGAGCAGGATCAGAGTGGATTTTGACAACAAAACCTTCAGAATTCAATGAAAAGAGATTTGAAGTTGAGGCTGAGAAGAACTCTTTCTCTCTGAAGATCCAGGATGTGGATGTGAGAGACTCTGCTGTGTACTACTGTGCTCTGAGGCCCACAGTGACAGGAAACACCAAAACTCTGAACAAAAACCTGAGAGAAAACAGCAGTACTCCACACGTCCACTAGAGGGAGACACTGGAGCAGACTGACTCTTGCTGCACTTCCTGAGACTGCTCCACAGTCTCCTCCTGTGGTAGAAGCTGCTGCAGTCTTCTCACCGCTCAAATGTTGCTTCTGGTTCCAGTGTTTGGGACCTGCAGTGTGGGGGACCTGCAGTGTGGGGGCGCCCCAGGGCACCATCCTCGCGCCCTTTTTCTTCACCCTCTAAACTGCAGACCTCAGACATGACATGAACAGCTGTGTCCTGCAGAAGTTCTCTGACCACTCTGCCATCATCGGACTCATCACAGACGACGATGTGGAGGACAGAGGACTGGAGCAGGACTTTGTGGAACCACCTCCTCATCAACGCGGGGAAGACCAAGGAGATGGTGGTGGACTTCCACAGAGGCCACGCCCCCCTCACCAGTGAACATCCAGGGACGGGACAGGCCACGCCCCCCTCACCAGTGAACATCCAGGGACGGGACATTGAGAGAGTGACTCATACAAGGACCTGGTGTTCATCTGAACCACAAACTGGACTGGACTCATAACACAGACTGTACAGGAAGAGCCAGAGTCGGCTCTACCTCCTGAGGAGACTCAGGTCTTTTGGAGTGACAGGGCCGCTCCTGACAGGGCCGCTCCTGACAGGGCCGCTCCTGACAGGGCCACTCCTGACAGGGCAACTCCTGAAGACCTTCTCCTCCTCTGTGGTGCATCAGCTCCTGTAGGTGTGGTCATCACAGAGGGAGAGGAAGAAGCTGGACAAAGCTCAGTCCTGGGCTGTCCTCTGGACTCGGTGCAGGAGGTGGGGGACAGAAGGGTCATGTCTAAACACACATCTATGCTGGACCATGAGTGTCGGCCCCTGCAGGACACTCTGTCCCCTGCAGGACACTCTGTCCCCTGTAGGACACTCTGTCCACTCTGGAGAGCAGCTTCAGTGACTGATCCACCCTCGCTGTGTGAAAGAGACGTTTTACAGTCTGTCCTTCTGCTGCTGTCAGACTCTACAACAAACACTGTCATACCCATGTGCAATACAGACATACTCATGTCCAATACTGACATACCCATGTGCAATTGTGCAATACTGTCATAATCATGTGCAATACTGACATACACATGTGCAATAATGTCATAATCATGTGCAATACTGTCACAATCATGTATAATACTGTCATAAGTCTGCCCCAAATAAATTGTCTGTTTGCTGTAACCCGAGCCAACATTTTTCAAGTGGGTCGGTCGGTAGGCAAATTCTTATTTTTTTTACTTTGAAGGCAAAAAAAAAAGATCCAAATTTTGCAATTTTTTGACTCGGAGCGACCTCCAGGGGTCAGGCTTCAACAGTCCAGCGGTCAGGCTTCAACAGTCCAGGGGTCAGGCTTCAACAGTCCAGGAGTCAGGCTTCAACAGTCCAGGGGTCAGGCTTCAACAGTCCAGGAGTCAGGCTTCAACAGTCCAGGGGTCAGGCTTCAACAGTCCAGGGGTCAGGCTTCAACAGTCCAGGGGTCAGGCTTCAACAGTCCAGGGGTCAGGCTTCAACATTCAATGACGGAAAATGTCTCTTTCAACCCGAGCATGAGACTAAATCTCACGATTTTAAGATATTTAAATCGACTTTTTGTAAGTCGCTATCCTTTATTTTGGTAGCAAAGGCGAGCAGGGGGAACATGCGGGGGACACGGGCCCCACCATGTGTGTTGTGATGACGCTGCTGGGTGTGTTTCAATCCCAGAATGCATTGCGTAAGTCAAATTTCACACCGTGATAGAGAAACACATGTCCTATGGACACTTCAGTGGCGCCAACAGAGACAAACCATCCTGTAAAAGGCAATATACCGACACTTCTGTACGTTCTGTTTCGTTACAGAAGCATGTGGAGAGCTGACTATGAAGATGCACATGTGTTGCGCAGTGCGTCTTCCGTCCTTTGAGATGAAAGATAGATCAATGTGATAAAAATATTCAACATGGTGATTTAGGAAAGAACGGTCGGTGAGTCGGCGAAATAATTGAAAAATAAAAGATTTTGATGTTTTTTCAACAAAATGGTGATATTTTTTTTCAGTCGGCGAGTTTCAAACCGGGTCGGTCGGGTTACGACAAACAGACATATTATTTTGCTCAGCCTAATCATAATTTGACAGACAGAGGACTCTGCAACATCGTCTCCCGCCACCACAGACATTGCTAATTTTTTTACTGTGGCCCTCAGAGGCAACTGTTGTGATTTTGGGCGTTACAAAAATAAATTGAATTGAAAATAAATTAAATCATGTGCAATACTGTCATGTGCAATACTGAAATAATCATGTGAAATTCTAAAATAATCATGTGAAATTCTAAAATAATCATGTGCAATACTTACATAATGTCAAACATCCTGGTGCAATATTTTCTGTCCATATAACAGCTGTAAATAAGAGTGATATTATTATTAAGATTATAATAGTTTATTTCTAAGTTATCTTTTTTTTGTTTTTTATTATTATACGTCTGTGCCTAATCTGTGTTGCATCACTGGAATTTTCCCAACGTAGGACAAATAAAGGTTATCTTATCTTATCTTATCTTATGTGTTGCAGTTTGCTGTTGGTCCTCAGGGGTCAGTCCTTGGCCCTCTTCTCTTCTTTCTCAGTGTTGAGAGACTCAAATCTTTACTAAGAGAAAGGTTTATTCTCACATTATGAGTTACAATATTTTCAGTTTGATGAAATGTCTCAGTGAAATGTGTGGACTTCTCTCCAGAGCAGAGCAGTAACAGAGGAGGCTGAAGATAAAGACTCTGCCTCCTGTTCTAGTTCAAACTCTCTGGACTCAAAGGAGCTGCAGATGAACACTCCAGTCCATAAACTGAAGGAGAAACACATTGTGTCTGATCTGATGTATTTACAGACCTCCAACTGCATCAGTGTCACCACCACAGAGACCTGAGGGAGGAGCCAGACTGTAAGAGAGGAGCAGACACAGACACTTGAGAGGATTTGAGCTTTTAAGATGGAGTCTGCCCTGTGTACACTGCTCTCAGCTCTGGTTGTGCTCCTGTGTTCTTCCCCAGAGTGTAAAGGAGAAGACACAGTGACCCAGCCAGCAGGAGACGCCTCTGCCACTCAGGGACGCTCAGCTACTATACTCTGTACTTTTCAAACTTTAGACAAATTCCCGTATTTGTTCTGGTACAAACAAGAAGGAAAAGGAGCTCCAGAATACATGATGAAAATATATAGTGGAACCGTAGTAAAATCTCCAGAGTTTAACAAACCCAAGTTTGATGCTGAGCTGAATGAGACCAATTTCTCTCTGAAGATCCAGGATGTGGATGTGAGAGACTCTGCTGTGTACTACTGTGCTCTGAGGCCCACAGTGACAGGAAACACCAAAACTCTGAACAAAAACCTCTGGAGCAAAGACAATACTGCAGTAGCTCCACTAGAGGGCGACACTCTCTGTGAAGCTTCAGACTAAACCCAGACGCAGCAAAGCCAAGTGTCAGTGTGAGAAACTAAGCAGACTTCAGAAAGTTCTCATGAGGATCACTCAGCTGTGTTTTGGACACATGTTTCCTTTAATGGCAGCACTGCTCCTGCTTTTGTTGAGTGGTAAGTCTTATTGAAACCTATGTTCACACTTTATTACATCCACTCAACACTTACTGAAGCACAGAGCAAGAAGCAGCAGGAAATATGTTCCTAACTTCTACATTCATTTGTTTTCATGTAGGAGTCAGATGTGAGGAGCTCAGTGTTCTAAAGCCTGAGGTCTGCTCTTCAGAAGGCTCCTCTGTCTCTCTGGAATACTCTTATCACAAAGAACCAAAGTACGACGATTATTTCTTCTGGTATCGACAATATCCTGGAAAACCTCCACAATTCCTTCTTTCACATACAGGAAAAGGACTTACAAAGAATAATATGAAAGGACTAAAGTTTGAAGTGAGACATAAAAACGTGTCTCTGCTCCTGTCGTCTGCTGCAGTGAGAGACTCTGCTGTGTACTACTGTGCTCTGAGGCCCACAGTGACAGGAAACACCTAAACTCTGAACAAAAACCTGAGAGAGAAAACAGCAGTACTCCACACGTCCACTAGAGGGAGACACTGGAGCAGACTGACTCTTGCTGCACTTCCTGAGACTGCTCCACAGTCTCCTCCTGTGGTAGAAGCTGCTGCAGTCTTCTCACCGCTCAAATGTTGCTTCTGGTTCCAGTGTCGGACCTGCAGTGTGGAGGACCTGCAGTGTGGAGGACCTGCAGTGTGGTGGACCTGCAGTGTGGGGGCGCCCCAGGGCACCGTCCTCGCGCCCTTTCTCTTCACCCTCTAAACTGCAGACCTCAGACACGACACGGACAGCTGTGTCCTGCAGAAGTTCTCTGACCACTCTGCCATCATCGGACTCATCACAGACGACGATGATGTGGAGGACAGAGGACTGGAGCAGGACTTTGTGGAACCACCTCCTCATCAACGCGGGGAAGACCAAGGAGATGGTGGTGGACTTCCACAGAGGCCACGCCCCCCTCACCAGTGAACATCCAGGGACGGGACAGGCCACGCCCCCCTCACCAGTGAACATCCAGGGACGGGACAGGCCACGCCCCCCTCACCAGTGAACATCCAGGGACGGGACATTGAGAGAGTGACTCATACAAGGACCTGGTGTTCATCTGAACCACAAACTGGACTGGACTCATAACACAGACTGTACAGGAAGAGCCAGAGTCGGCTCCACCTCCTGAGGAGACTCAGGTCTTTTGGAGTGACAGGGCCACTCCTGACAGGTCCACTCCTGAAGACCTTCTCTGACTCTGTGGTGCATCAGCTCCTGTAGGTGTAGCCTGCTGGAGCAGCAGCATCACAGAGGAGGCCTCGCTTGACCTTTGATCTCCCAGAGTCTTGGCTCTTCCCGGTTCTTTTGGTTCCTGTGGTGGCTGTTCTAAATTGATGACATTACATTTACATTACAAAAGTTCCACAAACAATATCATTATCTCAACACCATCAAGAAGTCCAGCTCCGTCCTTGGCTGTGCTCTGGACTTGGTGCAGGAGGTGGGGGACAGAAGGGTCCTGGCTAAACTCACATATGTGACTCGCCACGGGAAAAGCCGCCACAAGTCGGCCAGGACCAAACGGATAAAGCCCAAAAAATTGTTTTTTTTTCAAATGTGTGATTTTCGTTTTTTTGCAGAATGTGCTAGTTGAAGTTATGAATGAGCCCCTGTGTGCTTCAGATAACACTATTGGTTGTCTTAAACGTATACATTAAGCTGTTAAAAATGGGTAGTTTTCGGGTCTTTTTCCAGCGCTCCTGGGGGCGTCACCTCTTTCTAGCCAGCACATGTTGATCTTTTTCCACCAATCAGCTGCGAACCACATGGCTACAGCTGCGTGCTCTCCTTGTACTCCTCTCATGGACTCCTCTCAGAGACATTATTAATTTCTCCAGACTGTCTCCAGAGCGTACGATTCCCTAAACTAAATTGCAACGGAACTGAGGTACTTTTACTCTAAAGTTTTGCTTCAACGCTGTGTTTTAAGGTGGTTTCATGATGTCACTTTAACCTCGTCACTTTTGCCTCGGGCACCGGAGCAGAGACAGAGCAATGCTAAGCTAACATGCTGCTTCAGTGCACTCTATGTTATAAATACGGGCTTGAATTTAATGTGGCCACTTTCTGAATAATTAACATCACGTTGTCTCTTGAAACTAGCTGTTTTGGGACGGTATAATGTCTGTATCTTCGTGTTTTTTACTGTTTTTTACTGTAGCTCGCGTTAGCCGCTTTAGCTCGTTCCAAACTTCTTTGTTTCACTTTTCAGAATTGGCGCTCACAGCTGGAGTTTATCAAAAACTATGCAGAAGTCCATTGCATTACAGCTTCGACTTTGCACAGCAGGTACTATTTATTACACATAATTTACTTAACTTCACTTTATTAAATGTACAATAAAGTGCAAATGCATCCATCCATTCATCCATTTTCTGCCGCTTATCCGGGGCCGGGTCGCGGGGGCAGCAGTCTGAGCAGGGACTCCCAGACTTCCTCTCCCCAGACACTTCCTCCAACTCCTCCGGAGGGATCCCGAGGCGTTCCCAGGCCAGCCGAGAGACATAGTCTCTCCAGCGTGTCCTGGGTCTTCCCCGGGGACTCTTCCCGGTGGGACATGCCTGAAACACCTCCTGAGGGAGGCGCCCAGGAGGCATCCGGAACATATGCCCGAGCCACCTCAGCTGGAGAGGGCAAGCCACCTTTTTCCGGTCGAGAACCATGGCCTCGGATTTGGAGGCGCTGATTCTCATCCTGCTGCAAACCGTCCCAGTGCATGTTGCAGGTCCGGATTTGATGGAGCCATCAGGACAACATTGTCTGCAAACAGCAGAGATGGAATCCTGTGGTCCCCAAACCGGACACTCTCCGACCCCTGACCACACCCTCCGACCCCTGACTGCGCCTAGAAATTCTGTCCATAAAAATTATGAACAGAACCGGTGACAAAGGGCAGCCATGAGGAGTCCAACATGCACTGGGAACAGGTCTGACTTACTGCCGGCAATGCGAACACAGCTCCTGCTCCGGTCATACAGGGACCGGACAGCCCTGAGCAAAGGGCCCCGGACCCCGTACTCCTGGAGCACCCCCCAAAGGACACCCGAGGGACACGGTCGAAAGCCTTCTCCAGATCCACAAAGCACATGTGGACTGGTTGGGCAAACTCCCATGAGCCCTCGAGCACCCGATGGAGGGTATAGAGCTGGTCCAGTGTTCCACGACCAGGACAAAAACCACTCTGCTCCTCCTGAATCCCAGGTTCGACTATCGGTCGGATTCTCCTCTCCAGTACTTGGAATAGACCTTACCCGGGAGGCTGAGGAGTCCAGAGGCACGGTCCCCGACCGCCACGCGATGTTGCAGAGACGTGTCAACCAAGTCCTACAACATCCAGATACTTTAGGTACTCAGGGCGGATCTGATCCACCCCCGGAGCCACCGAGGAGTTTGCGAACAACCTCAGTGACTTCAGCTTGGGTGATGGATGAGCCAGCCTTTGAGTCCCCGTACTGTACCGTCTCTACTTCCTCTTCGGAAGACGTGACTGAGGGATTAAGGAGATCCTCAAAGTATTCCTTCCACCGTCCGACGACATCCCCAGTCGAGGTCAGCAGGCCTCCACCTGCACTGTAAACGGTGTTGGTGAGGCACTGCTTCCCCTTCCTGAGGCGCCGGACGGTTTGCCAGAATTTCTTTGGTGCCGACCGATAGTCCTCCTCCATGGCCTCCCCGAACTCCTCCCAGGCCCAGGTTTTTGCCTCTGCGACAGCACGAGCCGCGGCTCACCTGGCCTGCCGATACCTGTCGATGACCTCCGGAGACCCACAAGCCAGAGTGGCCTGATAGGCCTCCTTCTTCAGTCTGACGGCATCCCTTACTTCTGGTGTCCACCACCGGGTTTGGGGGTTGCCGCCGCGACAGGCACCGGAGACCTTGTGACCACAGCTCCGAGCAGCCGCATCAACAATGGAGGCGGAGAACATGGTCCACTCGGACTCAAGGTCCCCAACCTCCCCCGGGACATGGGAGAAGCTCTCCCGGAGGTTAAGTTGAATACCCTACTGACAGAGGGCTCCACAAGACGTTCCCAACAGACCCTCACAATGCGCTTGGGTCTGCCAAGTCTGTCCGGCTTCCTCCTCCGCCAGCGGATCCAACTCACCACCAGGTGGTGATCGGTTGAAACTCTGCCCCTCTCTTCACCCGAGTGTCCAAGACACGCGGCCGGAGGTCAGATGACACGACAACAAAGTTGATCATTGACCTCCGGCCTAGGGTGTCCTGGTGCCATGTGCACTGATGGACACCCTTGTGCTTGAACATGGTGTTCGTTATGGACAATCTGTGGCCAACACAGAAGTCCAATAACTGAACACCGCTCGGGTTCAGATCGGGGAAGCCGTTCTTCCCGATCACCCCTCTCCAGGTGTCACTGTCATTGCCCACGTGGGCGTTGAAGTCCCCCAGTAGAACAACGGAGTCCCCGGTTGGTGCACTGTCCAGTACTCCTCCCAAGGACTCCAAGAAGGCCGGGTACTCTGCACTGCTGTTCGGCCCGTAGGCCGCCACAACAGTGAGAGACCTGTCCCCCACCCGAAGGCGGAGGGACGCGACCCTCTTGTTCACCGGGGTGAACTCCAACACGTTGCGGCTGAGCTGAGGGGCTATAAGCCCACACCAGCCCCGCCCACACCAGCCCCGCCTCTCCCCGCGGGCAACACCAGAGAAGTGGAGCGTCCAGCCCCTCTCGAGGAGATGGTTCCAGAGCCCAAACTGTGCGTGGAGGTGAGGACGACTATATCTAGTCGGTATCGCTCAACCTCCCGCACAAGTTCAGGCTCTTTCCCCCCCAGCGAGGTGACATTCCATGTCCCCAGAGTTAGTCTCTGTGTCTGGAGATCTGGTCGCCGAGGCCCCTGCCGTCAACTGCCGCCCAGATCTCTTTGCACCGGCCCCTTATTTTGCGTTGCACCAATGAAATTTCCCCATGTGGGACAATAAAGGAATATCTTTATGGATCCTCCTGCGGGTGGTGGGCCCACGGGAGGGCGGCCCCACGTCGCTCTTTCGGGCTGTGCCCGGCCGGGCCCCGTGGGGTAAGACCTGGCCACCAGGCGCTCGCCATCGAGCACCCATCCCAGGCCTGGCTCCAGGATGGGGCCCCGGTGACGCCGATCCGGGCGACGTAAACAGCTTTGTTCTTGTTGTCATCATAAGAGACTTCTGAATTTACTTAACTTCACTTTATTAAATGTACAATAAAGTGCAAATGCAGAATAGCAATAATAGATACTGTATGAGAGGTTCTGTCTATAGGAGTTTTGTTTATAAGAGTTCTTCTATTAAGAGTGTTTTTTAAACTTCCTATAAGTTATCTGTCCTTTTCCTCTGTATCAACCTGCGTTGCAACAATGACATTTCTCCATGTGTGGACAATAAAGGAATATATTATCTTATCTTATCTTATCTTATCAAATCAAATGTTACATGTCTTAATCTAAATAAACCAGGTCTAAACCAGGTCTAAATTAGGTCTAAACCAGGTCTAAATTAGGTCTTGTGTGTTTGTTTGTGCGCCGCCAATATGAACTGTTATCTGTGAAGCGTGTTATTCCCATATTACTGTTAACCATAATCCTTATTTTTTTCCCCTTTTCAGAATTGGTAAAGACGCCCTGACTGACATAATCAAACACCATGAGGAAAATGGAGCGAGACCACGGTTGAGGAAGAAGCGTGCACAGCCACAGCCGCACACAGCCAGGTTCATCAGCCATGAAGTCATCCACACCGTTGTGGAGTTGATCCAAAACTATGCAGAAGTTCATTCCATCATGCTGCCGGGCCGACATCCTGGCCATAAGGACTGGCATGTGAAGCTCCCAACCCATGTGACTAAGGCCTCAGTTTGGCGTCTCTACGTGAAGTCTGCTAAGGAGCGTGGTAAGTGTAAAACATTATTTTGGTGATTTTCATGTTTTAATGATGAGAGTATAATTAACCATAAGCAACATCTGTTTTTCAGGTGAGCCTGCAGTTTGTAAATCAAGCTTCAGATCACTGTGGAAACAGCTTCTCCCACACATCAGAAGCTGCAGGCCACGCACAGATCTCTGTTGGCAATTCACCTTGGAGAGACAAAGAGACCACGAGAATGGACTGTTTAGCAAGCTTTATTCGTGAGTTATTTGGCGCTCAGACCCCGGCGGAAGACGTTGCAATCATGGGCACTCCATGATCTATTTGTATTAGATGTCTCCCCCCAAAAACCCGGGGTCTGAGCAGCTGTGTGCCGAGGTTATTACGGATACTCAGAAAGAACATGACCGCAGATACTTAATATAGAGTAGACTGGTCAGGCCACGAGACCGCCATTGATCACGTGGTGGCCCGAGAGGGGCGGATGCGTAGTGACGGGGAGAGTAGGGGGCGATGCCCTGAAAACTCGAAGCGTCTGAAATGGAGGCCTCTATTCACGGACATGTGGTGAAGGACCGGGGACAGGAATATGAAGCACCTGGGAGTAAATAAGAAATGACGTAGACACGGGGAGAGCTAGAGGATGCCGCTAAGGAACAGGTAATGAGGAAATATGAACCACCACCAGTATTTGTTGCGAGACGAGACTACTAGAGATGCGAGGAGCGTTGAGCCGCCAAGATCGGAGGCAGGTAGGGACGAACGTACGGGCATGGGCGAAAGGGACTGTCGCCCGAGTTGTTAGAGGGCTGTGAAGGATATGCCCTGAGTGGCCGCGGATGTAGCGGCTCCTATTCTAAACCAGTGCCCGGTGTGAAGACGAGGGGGCGGATTGCATGGGATCGATGTTCCCCTCGGATATTTCCGAAACCAGGGTGCTGCAGTCATGGGCTGGCCTTCTGGAGTCAGGAGCACCGGGGATGAGGTCCGCCGTAGTTTGGCCCGATTGCGAGTTTAACCGGAGCTCTAAGAGGCAGAATGAGCCACGTGTGCGTGCTATGATGATGCAGGGGTTTTACCTTTAGGGATTTGAGAGTTAGATTATAATCATATATATAAGACTTCTAATACCCCCCAAAAACAAAGGAGGCGGCAGACGACAGAAAGTGGAGGTGTCGGCAGACAGCAGAGCGTGGACCGGAGAGCGCCGGCAGACGGCGGAGCGTGGACAGGATAGCGCCGGCGGACGGCAGAACGTAAACCTGGAAGCGCCGGCAGAACGGCAGAACGTAAACCTGGAAGCGCCGGCAAAACGGCAGAACGTGGACCTGGAAACGCCGGCAGAACGTTGGCCTTGAAACGCCGGCTGAACGGCAGAACGTAGACCTGAAAGCGCCGGCAGAACGGCAGAACGTAGACCTGGAAACGCTGGCAGAACGGAAACCTGGAAGCGCCGGCAGAACGGAAACCTGGAAGCGCCGGCGGACGGCAGAGCGTAGACCTGGAAAGAACGGCAGAATGTAGACCTGAAAGCGCCGGCAAAACGGCAGAACGTGGACCTGGAAACGGCGGCAGAACGTAGACCTGAAAGCGCCGGCAGAACGGCAGAACGTGGACCTGGAAACGCCGGCAGAACGTTGGCCTTGAAACGCCGGCTGAACGGCAGAACGTAGACCTGAAAGCGCCGGCAGAACGGCAGAACGTAGACCTGGAAACGCTGGCAGAACGGAAACCTGGAAGCGCCGGCAGAACGGAAACCTGGAAGCGCCGGCGGACGGCAGAGCGTAGACCTGGAAAGAACGGCAGAATGTAGACCTGAAAGCGCCGGCAGAACGGCAGACCATGCACGCAGTGCGCCGGAGCAGACGGCGGAGCGTGCCGCAGTTGCGCGCACGCAGTGCGCCGGGGTACACGGCGGGGTACACGGCAGAGCGTGCCGCAAGCCGGGGCAGACGGCAAAACGTGGGCTGGACTGGGAAAGCCGGGGCAGTCGGCAGAACGTGGGCTGGACTGGGAAAGCCGGGGCAGACGGCAGAGCGTGGACGAGAGAGCCAGCAGGCGGCAGAGCGTAGACCTGGAAGCGCCGGCAGGCGGCAGAGCGTAGACCTGGAAGCGCCGGCAGGCGGCAGAGCGTAGTAGTTGAGAACCTTGAAATCTTGCTTAAGATTGTGATTCAAGCTATATTCACGAGATGAAGACAATTTAAAAAATACTTAATTTCGACTAGGGACATCGCTGGGCGTTCGGCCTGGGGGCCCCGTATGGACAGCGGCGGGCCTGGGACAGGCACCCTGGAGTCGAGGACAGAGAGCGCTGACAGCGTGTTGGAGCCTGACGTGGAGAGGAGCGTGTTCTGGAGCTGCTGAGCGAGGAAGCTGGACCCGGTGTCAGAGTGATCCGGAGGAGAGACGCTGTGGCGCGGGAGGAGCCGCGTGAAAGAGACGTCCCGACGCTCGATGCGGAGGAGAGGCGCGGCGTGCGCGGAGCGGCTGATGATTTCCTGGTTCCTGCCGCGGGGCGCGCGGCTGGTGGATGGGAAGCGTTTCGAGCGAAAGTGAGGAGTCCTCGTAATGAGAAAACGCGGCGAGCCGCTCAGCTCTTCCACCGGGTCAGGTGAATGCGCTCTTCCGAAGCCGGAGGACCGCGGTAGGACCCGGAGCCCCTGTGAGAGGAACACGGAGGGTTATTTGATTTGAAATCTGACATAATATCAGTCGCAGTACGGTTTGAGCGGCCGAGCCATCTGCCTGAGGGCTTAAATGCGACCGCCTGGGCGCTGATTGGGAGCAGGGAGGAGTCACTGGGAGCGTTGATTGGGGATGAGGAGCAGGTGCGAGGGCTATGGTACGGACGTCCCCTGTCCTTTCACCATCCTTCTTGGCCGGGAAAAACTGCATAACCTCTTTGGGATAAGCGCAGAAACCTGGGAGAGTCCATAGTGAAGTGAGGGATCTGACTCTCACAGACGGACAGGCGGGCGCCCGCTTGAGTGCGATGATGGCGCTGGGGAGAGGGGGCCTTCCATGGTGGCCTTGACGTAGGTGGGTGGAGTTAGGTCTTCCAGGCTGAATTTACGCAGGCTTCATTTCAGCTGATCTGCCTCCGGTTGACAATCTCCATGTCCTGGTCCCACCTGGACTGAACATTGGCAGGCAGACCTATCTGCCTGCCTCATATCTATTATCTCGTGTCTCATATATTCAAAGCCATGGACCCGTTGCAGTTCGTATACCTGGCCCTGGCATCTGTTTATAAGAGTTCATCTATTAAGAGTGTTTTTTAAACTTCCTATAAGTTACTGTCCTTTCCCCCTGTATCTACTGTGTTGTAACAATAAAGGCTATCTTATCTTATCTCATCTTTTGTTGTTTGTGTTGCACTGAATCACCTGATTCTGATTCTTTGATTCTATTCAGGGCCTTTTGTAATCCAAGTACTTCCATTTTAATTTAGTAACTTCTAATTCTGATTCAAGTCCAGTTCACATCAATAACACTCCTCTTGAGTCTTCAGTGACAGCTGTAGGGGGAGGGGCTGTCAGTGTGACAGGGGGAGGGCTTATCTCAATGAGATGCAAATGAGCCCCCCTGTGACTCTGGGCTTACTCAGGTGAGAATCTTTAGCCCTAACCCAATACTGTCATAATCATGTGCAATACTATTATACTCATGTGCAATACTATTATACTCATGTGCAATACTATTGTACTCATGTGCAATACTATTATACTCATGTGCAATACTATTGTACTCATGTGCAATACTATTATACTCATGTGCAATATTGTCATAATCATGTGCAATACTATTATACTCATGTGCAATATTGTCATAATCATAATATTATTATACTTATGTGCAATACTGTCATAACCATGTGCAATACTGTCATAACCATGTGCAATACTATTATACTCATGTGCAATACTGACATAATCATGTGCAATACTATTATACCCATGTGCAATACTGTCATACCATGTGCAATACTGTCATACCCATGTGCAATACTGACATACCCATGTGCAATACTGTTATACTCATGTGCAATACTGTCATACCCATGTGCAATACTGTTATACTCATGTGCAATACTGTCATAATCATGTACAATACTATTATACTCATGTGCAATACTATTATACTCATGTGCAATATTGTCATAATCATAATATTATTATACTCATGTGCAATACTGTCATAACCATGTGCAATACTGTCATAACCATGTGCAATACTATTATACTCATGTGCAATACTGTCATACCCATGTGCAATACTGTCATACCCATGTGCAATACTGACATACCCATGTGCAATACTGTTATACTCATGTGCAATACTGTCATACCCATGTGCAATACTGTCATACCCATGTGCAATACTGACATACCCATGTGCAATACTGTTATACTCATGTGCAATACTGTCATAATCATGTACAATACTATTATACTCATGTGCAATACTATTATACTCATGTGCAATACTATTATACTCATGTGCAATATTGTCATAATCATAATATTATTATACTCATGTGCAATACTGTCATACCCATGTGCAATACTGTGACATAATGTCAATCATCCTGGTGCAATATTTTCTGTCCATATAACAGCTGTAAATAAGAGTGTTATTATTATTAAGATTATAAGAGTTTATTTCTAAGTTATGTTTTTTTATTATTATACGTCTGTGCCTAATCTGTGTTGCATCACTGGAATTTCCCCCGTGTGGGACTAAAAAAGGTTATCTTATCTTATATTATTTGTTACAGTTTGCTGTCGGTCCTCAGGGGTCAGTCCTTGGCCCTCTTCTGTTCTTTCTCAGTGTTGAGAGACTCAAATCTTTACTAAGAGAAAGGTTTATTCTCACATTATGAGTTAGAATATTTTCAGTTTGATGAAATGTCTCAGGTAAATGTTACAGTGAAATGTGTGGACTTCTCTCCAGAACAGAGCAGTAACAGAGGAGGCTGAAGATAAAGACTCTGCCTCCTGTTCTAGTTCAAACTCTCTGGACTCAAAGGAGCTGCAGATGAACACTCCAGTCCATAAACTGAAGGAGAAACACATTGTGTCTGATCTGATGTATTTACAGACCTCCAACTGCATCAGTGTCACCACCACAGAGACCTGAGGGAGGAGCCAGACTGTAAGAGAGGAGCAGACACAGACACTTGAGAGGATTTGAGCTTTTAAGATGGAGTCTGCCCTGTGTACACTGCTCTCAGCTCTGGTTGTGCTCCTGTGTTCTTCCCCAGAGTGTAAAGGAGAAGACACAGTGACCCAGCCAGCAGGAGACGCCTCTGCCACTCAGGGACGCTCAGCTACTATACTCTGTGAGTTTGATGTGGGTTCCACAAATCCAAGACTGTTTTGGTACAAACAAGAAGGACGAGGAGCTCCAGAATACATGTTGAAGAAAAGTAGAGCAGGATCAGAGTGGATTTTGACAACAAAACCTTCAGAATTCAATGAAAAGAGATTTGAAGTTGAGGCTGAGAAGAACTCTTTCTCTCTGAAGATCCAGGATGTGGATGTGAGAGACTCTGCTGTGTACTACTGTGCTCTGAGGCCCACAGTGACAGGAAACACCAAAACTCTGAACAAAAACCTGAGAGAAAACAGCAGTACTCCGCACGTCCACTAGAGGGAGACACTGGAGCAGACTGACTCTTGCTGCACTTCCTGAGACTGCTCCACAGTCTCCTCCTGTGGTAGAAGCTGCTGCAGTCTTCTCACCGCTCAAATGTTGCTTCTGGTTCCAGTGTTTGGGACCTGCAGTGTGGGGGACCTGCAGTGTGGGGGCGCCCCAGGGCACCATCCTCGCGCCCTTTTTCTTCACCCTCTAAACTGCAGACCTCAGACATGACATGAACAGCTGTGTCCTGCAGAAGTTCTCTGACCACTCTGCCATCATCGGACTCATCACAGACGACGATGTGGAGGACAGAGGACTGGAGCAGGACTTTGTGGAACCACCTCCTCATCAACGCGGGGAAGACCAAGGAGATGGTGGTGGACTTCCACAGAGGCCACGCCCCCCTCACCAGTGAACATCCAGGGACGGGACAGGCCACGCCCCCCTCACCAGTGAACATCCAGGGACGGGACATTGAGAGAGTGACTCATACAAGGACCTGGTGTTCATCTGAACCACAAACTGGACTGGACTCATAACACAGACTGTACAGGAAGAGCCAGAGTCGGCTCTACCTCCTGAGGAGACTCAGGTCTTTTGGAGTGACAGGGCCGCTCCTGACAGGGCCGCTCCTGACAGGGCCGCTCCTGACAGGGCCACTCCTGACAGGGCAACTCCTGAAGACCTTCTCCTCCTCTGTGGTGCATCAGCTCCTGTAGGTGTGGTCATCACAGAGGGAGAGGAAGAAGCTGGACAAAGCTCAGTCCTGGGCTGTCCTCTGGACTCGGTGCAGGAGGTGGGGGACAGAAGGGTCATGTCTAAACACACATCTATGCTGGACCATGAGTGTCGGCCCCTGCAGGACACTCTGTCCCCTGCAGGACACTCTGTCCCCTGTAGGACACTCTGTCCACTCTGGAGAGCAGCTTCAGTGACTGATCCACCCTCGCTGTGTGAAAGAGACGTTTTACAGTCTGTCCTTCTGCTGCTGTCAGACTCTACAACAAACACTGTCATACCCATGTGCAATACAGACATACTCATGTCCAATACTGACATACCCATGTGCAATTGTGCAATACTGTCATAATCATGTGCAATACTGACATACACATGTGCAATAATGTCATAATCATGTGCAATACTGTCACAATCATGTATAATACTGTCATAAGTCTGCCCCAAATAAATTGTCTGTTTGCTGTAACCCGAGCCAACATTTTTCAAGTGGGTCGGTCGGTAGGCAAATTCTTATTTTTTTTACTTTGAAGGCAAAAAAAAAAGATCCAAATTTTGCAATTTTTTGACTCGGAGCGACCTCCAGGGGTCAGGCTTCAACAGTCCAGCGGTCAGGCTTCAACAGTCCAGGGGTCAGGCTTCAACAGTCCAGGAGTCAGGCTTCAACAGTCCAGGGGTCAGGCTTCAACAGTCCAGGAGTCAGGCTTCAACAGTCCAGGGGTCAGGCTTCAACAGTCCAGGGGTCAGGCTTCAACAGTCCAGGGGTCAGGCTTCAACATTCAATGACGGAAAATGTCTCTTTCAACCCGAGCATGAGACTAAATCTCACGATTTTAAGATATTTAAATCGACTTTTTGTAAGTCGCTATCCTTTATTTTGGTAGCAAAGGCGAGCAGGGGGAACATGCGGGGGACACGGGCCCCACCATGTGTGTTGTGATGACGCTGCTGGGTGTGTTTCAATCCCAGAATGCATTGCGTAAGTCAAATTTCACACCGTGATAGAGAAACACATGTCCTATGGACACTTCAGTGGCGCCAACAGAGACAAACCATCCTGTAAAAGGCAATATACCGACACTTCTGTACGTTCTGTTTCGTTACAGAAGCATGTGGAGAGCTGACTATGAAGATGCACATGTGTTGCGCAGTGCGTCTTCCGTCCTTTGAGATGAAAGATAGATCAATGTGATAAAAATATTCAACATGGTGATTTAGGAAAGAACGGTCGGTGAGTCGGCGAAATAATTGAAAAATAAAAGATTTTGATGTTTTTTCAACAAAATGGTGATATTTTTTTTCAGTCGGCGAGTTTCAAACCGGGTCGGTCGGGTTACGACAAACAGACATATTATTTTGCTCAGCCTAATCATAATTTGACAGACAGAGGACTCTGCAACATCGTCTCCCGCCACCACAGACATTGCTAATTTTTTTACTGTGGCCCTCAGAGGCAACTGTTGTGATTTTGGGCGTTACAAAAATAAATTGAATTGAAAATAAATTAAATCATGTGCAATACTGTCATGTGCAATACTGAAATAATCATGTGAAATTCTAAAATAATCATGTGAAATTCTAAAATAATCATGTGCAATACTTACATAATGTCAAACATCCTGGTGCAATATTTTCTGTCCATATAACAGCTGTAAATAAGAGTGATATTATTATTAAGATTATAATAGTTTATTTCTAAGTTATCTTTTTTTTGTTTTTTATTATTATACGTCTGTGCCTAATCTGTGTTGCATCACTGGAATTTTCCCAACGTAGGACAAATAAAGGTTATCTTATCTTATCTTATCTTATGTGTTGCAGTTTGCTGTTGGTCCTCAGGGGTCAGTCCTTGGCCCTCTTCTCTTCTTTCTCAGTGTTGAGAGACTCAAATCTTTACTAAGAGAAAGGTTTATTCTCACATTATGAGTTACAATATTTTCAGTTTGATGAAATGTCTCAGTGAAATGTGTGGACTTCTCTCCAGAGCAGAGCAGTAACAGAGGAGGCTGAAGATAAAGACTCTGCCTCCTGTTCTAGTTCAAACTCTCTGGACTCAAAGGAGCTGCAGATGAACACTCCAGTCCATAAACTGAAGGAGAAACACATTGTGTCTGATCTGATGTATTTACAGACCTCCAACTGCATCAGTGTCACCACCACAGAGACCTGAGGGAGGAGCCAGACTGTAAGAGAGGAGCAGACACAGACACTTGAGAGGATTTGAGCTTTTAAGATGGAGTCTGCCCTGTGTACACTGCTCTCAGCTCTGGTTGTGCTCCTGTGTTCTTCCCCAGAGTGTAAAGGAGAAGACACAGTGACCCAGCCAGCAGGAGACGCCTCTGCCACTCAGGGACGCTCAGCTACTATACTCTGTACTTTTCAAACTTTAGACAAATTCCCGTATTTGTTCTGGTACAAACAAGAAGGAAAAGGAGCTCCAGAATACATGATGAAAATATATAGTGGAACCGTAGTAAAATCTCCAGAGTTTAACAAACCCAAGTTTGATGCTGAGCTGAATGAGACCAATTTCTCTCTGAAGATCCAGGATGTGGATGTGAGAGACTCTGCTGTGTACTACTGTGCTCTGAGGCCCACAGTGACAGGAAACACCAAAACTCTGAACAAAAACCTCTGGAGCAAAGACAATACTGCAGTAGCTCCACTAGAGGGCGACACTCTCTGTGAAGCTTCAGACTAAACCCAGACGCAGCAAAGCCAAGTGTCAGTGTGAGAAACTAAGCAGACTTCAGAAAGTTCTCATGAGGATCACTCAGCTGTGTTTTGGACACATGTTTCCTTTAATGGCAGCACTGCTCCTGCTTTTGTTGAGTGGTAAGTCTTATTGAAACCTATGTTCACACTTTATTACATCCACTCAACACTTACTGAAGCACAGAGCAAGAAGCAGCAGGAAATATGTTCCTAACTTCTACATTCATTTGTTTTCATGTAGGAGTCAGATGTGAGGAGCTCAGTGTTCTAAAGCCTGAGGTCTGCTCTTCAGAAGGCTCCTCTGTCTCTCTGGAATACTCTTATCACAAAGAACCAAAGTACGACGATTATTTCTTCTGGTATCGACAATATCCTGGAAAACCTCCACAATTCCTTCTTTCACATACAGGAAAAGGACTTACAAAGAATAATATGAAAGGACTAAAGTTTGAAGTGAGACATAAAAACGTGTCTCTGCTCCTGTCGTCTGCTGCAGTGAGAGACTCTGCTGTGTACTACTGTGCTCTGAGGCCCACAGTGACAGGAAACACCTAAACTCTGAACAAAAACCTGAGAGAGAAAACAGCAGTACTCCACACGTCCACTAGAGGGAGACACTGGAGCAGACTGACTCTTGCTGCACTTCCTGAGACTGCTCCACAGTCTCCTCCTGTGGTAGAAGCTGCTGCAGTCTTCTCACCGCTCAAATGTTGCTTCTGGTTCCAGTGTCGGACCTGCAGTGTGGAGGACCTGCAGTGTGGAGGACCTGCAGTGTGGTGGACCTGCAGTGTGGGGGCGCCCCAGGGCACCGTCCTCGCGCCCTTTCTCTTCACCCTCTAAACTGCAGACCTCAGACACGACACGGACAGCTGTGTCCTGCAGAAGTTCTCTGACCACTCTGCCATCATCGGACTCATCACAGACGACGATGATGTGGAGGACAGAGGACTGGAGCAGGACTTTGTGGAACCACCTCCTCATCAACGCGGGGAAGACCAAGGAGATGGTGGTGGACTTCCACAGAGGCCACGCCCCCCTCACCAGTGAACATCCAGGGACGGGACAGGCCACGCCCCCCTCACCAGTGAACATCCAGGGACGGGACAGGCCACGCCCCCCTCACCAGTGAACATCCAGGGACGGGACATTGAGAGAGTGACTCATACAAGGACCTGGTGTTCATCTGAACCACAAACTGGACTGGACTCATAACACAGACTGTACAGGAAGAGCCAGAGTCGGCTCCACCTCCTGAGGAGACTCAGGTCTTTTGGAGTGACAGGGCCACTCCTGACAGACCTTCTCTGACTCTGTGGTGCATCAGCTCCTGTAGGTGTAGCCTGCTGGAGCAGCAGCATCACAGAGGAGGCCTCGCTTGACCTTTGATCTCCCAGAGTCTTGGCTCTTCCCGGTTCTTTTGGTTCCTGTGGTGGCTGTTCTAAATTGATGACATTACATTTACATTACAAAAGTTCCACAAACAATATCATTATCTCAACACCATCAAGAAGTCCAGCTCCGTCCTTGGCTGTGCTCTGGACTTGGTGCAGGAGGTGGGGGACAGAAGGGTCCTGGCTAAACTCACATATGTGACTCGCCACGGGAAAAGCCGCCACAAGTCGGCCAGGACCAAACGGATAAAGCCAAAAAAATTGTTTTTTTTTCAAATGTGTGATTTTCGTTTTTTTGCAGAATGTGCTAGTTGAAGTTATGAATGAGCCCCTGTGTGCTTCAGATAACACTATTGGTTGTCTTAAACGTATACATTAAGCTGTTAAAAATGGGTAGTTTTCGGGTCTTTTTCCAGCGCTCCTGGGGGCGTCACCTCTTTCTAGCCAGCACATGTTGATCTTTTTCCACCAATCAGCTGCGAACCACATGGCTACAGCTGCGTGCTCTCCTTGTACTCCTCTCATGGACTCCTCTCAGAGACATTATTAATTTCTCCAGACTGTCTCCAGAGCGTACGATTCCCTAAACTAAATTGCAACGGAACTGAGGTACTTTTACTCTAAAGTTTTGCTTCAACGCTGTGTTTTAAGGTGGTTTCATGATGTCACTTTAACCTCGTCACTTTTGCCTCGGGCACCGGAGCAGAGACAGAGCAATGCTAAGCTAACATGCTGCTTCAGTGCACTCTATGTTATAAATACGGGCTTGAATTTAATGTGGCCACTTTCTGAATAATTAACATCACGTTGTCTCTTGAAACTAGCTGTTTTGGGACGGTATAATGTCTGTATCTTCGTGTTTTTTACTGTTTTTTACTGTAGCTCGCGTTAGCCGCTTTAGCTCGTTCCAAACTTCTTTGTTTCACTTTTCAGAATTGGCGCTCACAGCTGGAGTTTATCAAAAACTATGCAGAAGTCCATTGCATTACAGCTTCGACTTTGCACAGCAGGTACTATTTATTACACATAATTTACTTAACTTCACTTTATTAAATGTACAATAAAGTGCAAATGCATCCATCCATTCATCCATTTTCTGCCGCTTATCCGGGGCCGGGTCGCGGGGGCAGCAGTCTGAGCAGGGACTCCCAGACTTCCTCTCCCCAGACACTTCCTCCAACTCCTCCGGAGGGATCCCGAGGCGTTCCCAGGCCAGCCGAGAGACATAGTCTCTCCAGCGTGTCCTGGGTCTTCCCCGGGGACTCTTCCCGGTGGGACATGCCTGAAACACCTCCTGAGGGAGGCGCCCAGGAGGCATCCGGAACATATGCCCGAGCCACCTCAGCTGGAGAGGGCAAGCCACCTTTTTCCGGTCGAGAACCATGGCCTCGGATTTGGAGGCGCTGATTCTCATCCTGCTGCAAACCGTCCCAGTGCATGTTGCAGGTCCGGATTTGATGGAGCCATCAGGACAACATTGTCTGCAAACAGCAGAGATGGAATCCTGTGGTCCCCAAACCGGACACTCTCCGACCCCTGACCACACCCTCCGACCCCTGACTGCGCCTAGAAATTCTGTCCATAAAAATTATGAACAGAACCGGTGACAAAGGGCAGCCATGAGGAGTCCAACATGCACTGGGAACAGGTCTGACTTACTGCCGGCAATGCGAACACAGCTCCTGCTCCGGTCATACAGGGACCGGACAGCCCTGAGCAAAGGGCCCCGGACCCCGTACTCCTGGAGCACCCCCCAAAGGACACCCGAGGGACACGGTCGAAAGCCTTCTCCAGATCCACAAAGCACATGTGGACTGGTTGGGCAAACTCCCATGAGCCCTCGAGCACCCGATGGAGGGTATAGAGCTGGTCCAGTGTTCCACGACCAGGACAAAAACCACTCTGCTCCTCCTGAATCCCAGGTTCGACTATCGGTCGGATTCTCCTCTCCAGTACTTGGAATAGACCTTACCCGGGAGGCTGAGGAGTCCAGAGGCACGGTCCCCGACCGCCACGCGATGTTGCAGAGACGTGTCAACCAAGTCCTACAACATCCAGATACTTTAGGTACTCAGGGCGGATCTGATCCACCCCCGGAGCCACCGAGGAGTTTGCGAACAACCTCAGTGACTTCAGCTTGGGTGATGGATGAGCCAGCCTTTGAGTCCCCGTACTGTACCGTCTCTACTTCCTCTTCGGAAGACGTGACTGAGGGATTAAGGAGATCCTCAAAGTATTCCTTCCACCGTCCGACGACATCCCCAGTCGAGGTCAGCAGGCCTCCACCTGCACTGTAAACGGTGTTGGTGAGGCACTGCTTCCCCTTCCTGAGGCGCCGGACGGTTTGCCAGAATTTCTTTGGTGCCGACCGATAGTCCTCCTCCATGGCCTCCCCGAACTCCTCCCAGGCCCAGGTTTTTGCCTCTGCGACAGCACGAGCCGCGGCTCACCTGGCCTGCCGATACCTGTCGATGACCTCCGGAGACCCACAAGCCAGAGTGGCCTGATAGGCCTCCTTCTTCAGTCTGACGGCATCCCTTACTTCTGGTGTCCACCACCGGGTTTGGGGGTTGCCGCCGCGACAGGCACCGGAGACCTTGTGACCACAGCTCCGAGCAGCCGCATCAACAATGGAGGCGGAGAACATGGTCCACTCGGACTCAAGGTCCCCAACCTCCCCCGGGACATGGGAGAAGCTCTCCCGGAGGTTAAGTTGAATACCCTACTGACAGAGGGCTCCACAAGACGTTCCCAACAGACCCTCACAATGCGCTTGGGTCTGCCAAGTCTGTCCGGCTTCCTCCTCCGCCAGCGGATCCAACTCACCACCAGGTGGTGATCGGTTGAAACTCTGCCCCTCTCTTCACCCGAGTGTCCAAGACACGCGGCCGGAGGTCAGATGACACGACAACAAAGTTGATCATTGACCTCCGGCCTAGGGTGTCCTGGTGCCATGTGCACTGATGGACACCCTTGTGCTTGAACATGGTGTTCGTTATGGACAATCTGTGGCCAACACAGAAGTCCAATAACTGAACACCGCTCGGGTTCAGATCGGGGAAGCCGTTCTTCCCGATCACCCCTCTCCAGGTGTCACTGTCATTGCCCACGTGGGCGTTGAAGTCCCCCAGTAGAACAACGGAGTCCCCGGTTGGTGCACTGTCCAGTACTCCTCCCAAGGACTCCAAGAAGGCCGGGTACTCTGCACTGCTGTTCGGCCCGTAGGCCGCCACAACAGTGAGAGACCTGTCCCCCACCCGAAGGCGGAGGGACGCGACCCTCTTGTTCACCGGGGTGAACTCCAACACGTTGCGGCTGAGCTGAGGGGCTATAAGCCCACACCAGCCCCGCCCACACCAGCCCCGCCTCTCCCCGCGGGCAACACCAGAGAAGTGGAGCGTCCAGCCCCTCTCGAGGAGATGGTTCCAGAGCCCAAACTGTGCGTGGAGGTGAGGACGACTATATCTAGTCGGTATCGCTCAACCTCCCGCACAAGTTCAGGCTCTTTCCCCCCCAGCGAGGTGACATTCCATGTCCCCAGAGTTAGTCTCTGTGTCTGGAGATCTGGTCGCCGAGGCCCCTGCCGTCAACTGCCGCCCAGATCTCTTTGCACCGGCCCCTTATTTTGCGTTGCACCAATGAAATTTCCCCATGTGGGACAATAAAGGAATATCTTTATGGATCCTCCTGCGGGTGGTGGGCCCACGGGAGGGCGGCCCCACGTCGCTCTTTCGGGCTGTGCCCGGCCGGGCCCCGTGGGGTAAGACCTGGCCACCAGGCGCTCGCCATCGAGCACCCATCCCAGGCCTGGCTCCAGGATGGGGCCCCGGTGACGCCGATCCGGGCGACGTAAACAGCTTTGTTCTTGTTGTCATCATAAGAGACTTCTGAATTTACTTAACTTCACTTTATTAAATGTACAATAAAGTGCAAATGCAGAATAGCAATAATAGATACTGTATGAGAGGTTCTGTCTATAGGAGTTTTGTTTATAAGAGTTCTTCTATTAAGAGTGTTTTTTAAACTTCCTATAAGTTATCTGTCCTTTTCCTCTGTATCAACCTGCGTTGCAACAATGACATTTCTCCATGTGTGGACAATAAAGGAATATATTATCTTATCTTATCTTATCTTATCAAATCAAATGTCACATGTCTTAATCTAAATAAACCAGGACTAAACCAGGACTAAACCAGGACTAAACCAGGTCAAAACCAGGACTAAACTAGGACTAAACCAGGTCAAAACCAGGTTTAAACCAGGACTAAACCAGGACTAAACCAGGTCTAAACCAGGACTAAACCAGGACTGAACAAGGACTAAACCAGGTCTAAACCAGGACTAAACCAGGTCTAAACCAGGACTAAACCAGGTCTAAATTAGGTCTAAACCAGGACTAAACCAGGTCTAAACCAGGTCTAAACCAGGTCTAAATTAGGTCTTGTGTGTTTGTTTGTGCGCCGCCAATATGAACTGTTATCTGTGAAGCGTGTTATTCCCATATTACTGTTAACCATAATCCTTATTTTTTTCCCCTTTTCAGAATTGGTAAAGACGCCCTGACTGACATAATCAAACACCATGAGGAAAATGGAGCGAGACCACGGTTGAGGAAGAAGCGTGCACAGCCACAGCCGCACACAGCCAGGTTCATCAGCCATGAAGTCATCCACACCGTTGTGGAGTTGATCCAAAACTATGCAGAAGTTCATTCCATCATGCTGCCGGGCCGACATCCTGGCCATAAGGACTGGCATGTGAAGCTCCCAACCCATGTGACTAAGGCCTCAGTTTGGCGTCTCTACGTGAAGTCTGCTAAGGAGCGTGGTAAGTGTAAAACATTATTTAGGTGATTTTCATGTTTTAATGATGAGAGTATAATTAACCATAAGCAACATCTGTTTTTCAGGTGAGCCTGCAGTTTGTAAATCAAGCTTCAGATCACTGTGGAAACAGCTTCTCCCACACATCAGAAGCTGCAGGCCACGCACAGATCTCTGTTGGCAATTCACCTTGGAGAGACAAAGAGACCACGAGAATGGACTGTTTAGCAAGCTTTATTCGTGAGTTATTTGGCGCTCAGACCCCGGCGGAAGACGTTGCAATCATGGGCACTCCATGATCTATTTGTATTAGATGTCTCCCCCCAAAAACCCGGGGTCTGAGCAGCTGTGTGCCAAGGTTATTACTGATACTCAGAAAGAACATGACCGCAGATACTTAATATAGAGTAGACTGGTCAGGCCACGAGACCGCCATTGATCACGTGGTGGCCCGAGAGGGGCGGATGCGTAGTGACGGGGAGAGTAGGGGGCGATGCCCTGAAAACTCGAAGCGTCTGAAATGGAGGCCTCTATTCACGGACATGTGGTGAAGGACCGGGGACAGGAATATGAAGCACCTGGGAGTAAATAAGAAATGACGTAGACACGGGGAGAGCTAGAGGATGCCGCTAAGGAACAGGTAATGAGGAAATATGAACCACCACCAGTATTTGTTGCGAGACGAGACTACTAGAGATGCGAGGAGCGTTGAGCCGCCAAGATCGGAGGCAGGTAGGGACGAACGTACGGGCATGGGCGAAAGGGACTGTCGCCCGAGTTGTTAGAGGGCTGTGAAGGATATGCCCTGAGTGGCCGCGGATGTAGCGGCTCCTATTCTAAACCGGTGCCCGGTGTGAAGACGAGGGGGCGGATTGCATGGGATCGATGTTCCCCTCGGATATTTCCGAAACCAGGGTGCTGCAGTCATGGGCTGGCCTTCTGGAGTCAGGAGCACCGGGGATGAGGTCCGCCGTAGTTTGGCCCGATTGCGAGTTTAACCGGAGCTCTAAGAGGCAGAATGAGCCACGTGTGCGTGCTATGATGATGCAGGGGTTTTACCTTTAGGGATTTGAGAGTTAGATTATAATCATATATATAAGACTTCTAATACCCCCCAAAAACAAAGGAGGCGGCAGACGACAGAAAGTGGAGGTGTCGGCAGACAGCAGAGCGTGGACCGGAGAGCGCCGGCAGACGGCGGAGCGTGGACAGGATAGCGCCGGCGGACGGCAGAACGTAAACCTGGAAGCGCCGGCAGGCGGCAGAACGTAAACCTGGAAGCGCCGGCAAAACGGCAGAACGTGGACCTGGAAACGCCGGCAGAACGTTGGCCTTGAAACGCCGGCTGAACGGCAGAACGTAGACCTGAAAGCGCCGGCAGAACGGCAGAACGTAGACCTGGAAACGCTGGCAGAACGGAAACCTGGAAGCGCCGGCAGAACGGAAACCTGGAAGCGCCGGCGGACGGCAGAGCGTAGACCTGGAAAGAACGGCAGAATGTAGACCTGAAAGCGCCGGCAAAACGGCAGAACGTGGACCTGGAAACGGCGGCAGAACGTAGACCTGAAAGCGCCGGCAGAACGGCAGAACGTGGACCTGGAAACGCCGGCAGAACGTTGGCCTTGAAACGCCGGCTGAACGGCAGAACGTAGACCTGAAAGCGCCGGCAGAACGGCAGAACGTAGACCTGGAAACGCTGGCAGAACGGAAACCTGGAAGCGCCGGCAGAACGGAAACCTGGAAGCGCCGGCGGACGGCAGAGCGTAGACCTGGAAAGAACGGCAGAATGTAGACCTGAAAGCGCCGGCAGAACGGCAGACCATGCACGCAGTGCGCCGGAGCAGACGGCGGAGCGTGCCGCAGTTGCGCGCACGCAGTGCGCCGGGGTACACGGCGGGGTACACGGCAGAGCGTGCTGCAAGCCGGGGCAGACGGGAAAACGTGGGCTGGACTGGGAAAGCCGGGGCAGTCGGCAGAACGTGGGCTGGACTGGGAAAGCCGGGGCAGACGGCAGAGCGTGGACGAGAGAGCCAGCAGGCGGCAGAGCGTAGACCTGGAAGCGCCGGCAGGCGGCAGAGCGTAGACCTGGAAGCGCCGGCAGGCGGCAGAGCGTAGACCTGGAAGCGCCGGCAGGCGGCAGAGCGTAGACCTGGAAGCGCCGGCAGGCGGCAGAGCGTAGTAGTTGAGAACCTTGAAATCTTGCTTAAGATTGTGATTCAAGCTATATTCACGAGATGAAGACAATTTAAAAAATACTTAATTTCGACTAGGGACATCGCTGGGCGTTCGGCCTGGGGGCCCCGTATGGACAGCGGCGGGCCTGGGACAGGCACCCTGGAGTCGAGGACAGAGAGCGCTGACAGCGTGTTGGAGCCTGACGTGGAGAGGAGCGTGTTCTGGAGCTGCTGAGCGAGGAAGCTGGACCCGGTGTCAGAGTGATCCGGAGGAGAGACGCTGTGGCGCGGGAGGAGCCGCGTGAAAGAGACGTCCCGACGCTCGATGCGGAGGAGAGGCGCGGCGTGCGCGGAGCGGCTGATGATTTCCTGGTTCCTGCCGCGGGGCGCGCGGCTGGTGGATGGGAAGCGTTTCGAGCGAAAGTGAGGAGTCCTCGTAATGAGAAAACGCGGCGAGCCGCTCAGCTCTTCCACCGGATCAGGTGAATGCGCTCTTCCGAAGCCGGAGGACCGCGGTAGGACCCGGAGCCCCCGTGAGAGGAACACGGAGGGTTATTTGATTTGAAATCTGACATAATATCAGTCGCAGTACGGTTTGAGCGGCCGAGCCATCTGCCTGAGGGCTTAAATGCGACCGCCTGGGCGCTGATTGGGAGCAGGGAGGAGTCACTGGGAGCGTTGATTGGGGATGAGGAGCAGGTGCGAGGGCTATGGTACGGACGTCCCCTGTCCTTTCACCGTCCTTCTTGGCCGGGAAAAACTGCATAACCTCTTTGGGATAAGCGCAGAAACCTGGGAGAGTCCATGGTGAAGTGAGGGATCTGACTCTCACAGACGGACAGGCCACGCCCGCTTGAGTGCGATGATGGCGCTGGGGAGAGGGGGCCTTCCATGGTGGCCTTGACGTAGGTGGGTGGAGTTAGGTCTTCCAGGCTGAATTTACGCAGGCTTCATTTCAGCTGATCTGCCTCCGGTTGACAATCTCCATGTCCTGGTCCCACCTGGACTGAACATTGGCAGGCAGACCTATCTGCCTGCCTCATATCTATTATCTCGTGTCTCATATATTCAAAGCCATGGACCCGTTGCAGTTTGTATACCTGGCCCTGGCATCTGTTTATAAGAGTTCTTCTATTAAGAGTGTTTTTTAAACTTCCTATAAGTTACTGTCCTTTCCCCCTGTATCTACTGTGTTGTAACAATAAAGGCTATCTTATCTTATCTCATCTTTTGTTGTTTGTGTTGCACTGAATCACCTGATTCTGATTCTTTGATTCTATTCAGGGCCTTTTGTAATCCAAGTACTTCCATTTTAATATAGTAACTTCTAATTCTGATTCAAGTCCAGTTCACATCAATAACACTCCTCTTGAGTCTTCAGTGACAGCTGTAGGGGGAGGGGCTGTCAGTGTGACAGGGGGGAGGGCTTATCTCAATGAGATGCAAATGAGCCCCGCCCCCCTGTGACTCTGGGCTTACTCAGGTGAGAATCTTTAGCCCTAACCCAATACTGTCATAATCATGTGCAATACTATTATACTCATGTGCAATACTATTATACTCATGTGCAATACTATTGTACTCATGTGCAATACTATTATACTCATGTGCAATACTATTGTACTCATGTGCAATACTATTATACTCATGTGCAATATTGTCATAATCATGTGCAATACTATTATACTCATGTGCAATATTGTCATAATCATAATATTATTATACTTATGTGCAATACTGTCATAACCATGTGCAATACTGTCATAACCATGTGCAATACTATTATACTCATGTGCAATACTGACATAATCATGTGCAATACTATTATACCCATGTGCAATACTGTCATACCATGTGCAATACTGTCATACCCATGTGCAATACTGACATACCCATGTGCAATACTGTTATACTCATGTGCAATACTGTCATACCCATGTGCAATACTGTTATACTCATGTGCAATACTGTCATAATCATGTACAATACTATTATACTCATGTGCAATACTATTATACTCATGTGCAATACTATTATACTCATGTGCAATATTGTCATAATCATAATATTATTATACTCATGTGCAATACTGTCATAACCATGTGCAATACTGTCATAACCATGTGCAATACTATTATACTCATGTGCAATACTGACATAATCATGTGCAATACTATTATACTCATGTGCAATACTGTCATACCCATGTGCAATACTGTCATACCCATGTGCAATACTGACATACCCATGTGCAATACTGTTATACTCATGTGCAATACTGTCATACCCATGTGCAATACTGTCATACCCATGTGCAATACTGACATACCCATGTGCAATACTGTTATACTCATGTGCAATACTGTCATAATCATGTACAATACTATTATACTCATGTGCAATACTATTATACTCATGTGCAATACTATTATACTCATGTGCAATATTGTCATAATCATAATATTATTATACTCATGTGCAATACTGTCATACCCATGTGCAATACTGTGACATAATGTCAATCATCCTGGTGCAATATTTTCTGTCCATATAACAGCTGTAAATAAGAGTGTTATTATCATTAAGATTATAAGAGTTTATTTCTAAGTTATGTTTTTTTATTATTATACGTCTGTGCCTAATCTGTGTTGCATCACTGGAATTTCCCCCGTGTGGGACTAAAAAAGGTTATCTTATCTTATATTATTTTTTACATTTTGCTGTTGGTCCTCAGGGGTCAGTCCTTGGCCCTCTTCTATTCTTTCTCAGTGTTGAGAGACTCAAATCTTTACTAAGAGAAAGGTTTATTCTCACATTATGAGTTAGAATATTTTCAGTTTGATGAAATGTCTCAGGTAAATGTTACAGTGAAATGTGTGGACTTCTCTCCAGAACAGAGCAGTAACAGAGGAGGCTGAAGATAAAGACTCTGCCTCCTGTTCTAGTTCAAACTCTCTGGACTCAAAGGAGCTGCAGATGAACACTCCAGTCCATAAACTGAAGGAGAAACACATTGTGTCTGATCTGATGTATTTACAGACCTCCAACTGCATCAGTGTCACCACCACAGAGACCTGAGGGAGGAGCCAGACTGTAAGAGAGGAGCAGACACAGACACTTGAGAGGATTTGAGCTTTTAAGATGGAGTCTGCCCTGTGTACACTGCTCTCAGCTCTGGTTGTGCTCCTGTGTTCTTCCCCAGAGTGTAAAGGAGAAGACACAGTGACCCAGCCAGCAGGAGACGCCTCTGCCACTCAGGGACGCTCAGCTACTATACTCTGTACTTTTCAAACCAGTGATCCGACTCCAACTCTGTTCTGGTACAAGCAAGAAGGACGAGGAGCTCCAGAATACATGATGAAGAAAAGTAGAGCAGGATCAGAATGGTTTTCGACAACAAAATCTTCAGAGTTCAATGAAAAGAGATTTGAAGTTGAGGCTGAGAAGAACTCTTTCTCTCTGAAGATCCAGGATGTGGATGTGAGAGACTCTGCTGTGTACTACTGTGCTCTGAGGCCCACAGTGACAGGAAACACCAAAACTCTGAACAAAAACCTCTGGAGCAAAGACAATACTGCAGTAGCTCCTCTAGAGGGCGACACTCTCTGTGAAGCTTCAGACTAAACCCAGACGCAGCAAAGCCAAGTGTCAGTGTGAGAAACTAAGCAGACTTCAGAAAGTTCTCATGAGGATCACTCAGCTGTGTTTTGGACACATGTTTCCTTTAATGGCAGCACTGCTCCTGCTTTTGTTGAGTGGTAAGTCTTATTGAAACCTATGTTCACACTTTATTACATCCACTCAACACTTACTGAAGCACAGAGCAAGAAGCAGCAGGAAATATGTTCCTAACTTCTACATTCATTTGTTTTCATGTAGGAGTCAGATGTGAGGAGCTCAGTGTTCTAAAGCCTGAGGTCTGCTCTTCAGAAGGCTCCTCTGTCTCTCTGGAATACTCTTATCACAAAGAACCAACGCACAGCGATTATTTCTACTGGTATCGACAATATCCTGGAAAACCTCCACAATTCCTGGTTTCACATTTTGGGAATGGAGATTCAATGAGCCAGGAAGTAAAAGGACTAAAGTTTGAAGTGAGACATAAAAACGTGTCTCTGCTCCTGTCGTCTGCTGCAGTGAGAGACTCTGCTGTGTACTACTGTGCTGTGAGGCCCACAGTGACAGGAAACACCTAAACTCTGAACAAAAACCTGAGAGAGAAAACAGCAGTACTCCACACGTCCACTAGAGGGAGACACTGGAGCAGACTGACTCTTGCTGCACTTCCTGAGGCTGCCGAGTATCAAGGCTTATAAATCAGAACTTTCAAGGGGAATAATGTGTAAATTATATCAAAGCATTTCTAATCAGGACAAATACTAAATATATGAAAAACAATTATGAAAGAAAAGCTCATCTTGTTTTGACGGATGAAGAGTGGGAAAGTGTGTCCATCTCAGTGGAGGAGCTACAGTCACATGTTTATTTGGTGAAATGTTTTACACACCTGGATTAGTAGATCTTCTGGCATTCTTCTTGCAGATCCTCTCCAGTTCCATCAGGTTGGATGGTGAGCGTTGGTGGACAGCCATTTTCAGGTCTCTCCAGAGATGCTCAGTTGGGTTTAGGTCAGGGCTCTGTCTGGGCTGGTCAAGAATGGTCACAGAGTTGTTCTGAAGCCACTCCTTTGATCTTTTAGCTGTGTGCTTAGGGTCATTGTCTTGTTGGAAGGTGAACCTTCTGCCCAGTCTGAGGTCCTGAACACTCTGGAAGAGGTTTTCTTGCAGGATCTCTCTGTGTTTGGCCACAGTCACCTTGTTCCTGCTGCTCAAAGACACACCCACATTACGATGCTGCCTCCATGTTTCACTGTTGGGATTGCATTGGGCAGATGATGAGCAGGGCCTGGTTTTCTTCACACATAACGCTTAGACTTAACGCCAAAAAGACCAAGTTCATCCGACCGGAGAATCTTCTCTATGAACTCTATGAAGCTTTCATATGTCCTGCACTGAGATGAGGCTTCTGTCGGACCACTCTGCCATAAAACCTCAACTGGTGGAGCTGCAGTGAGTGTTTACTTTGTGGAACGTTCTACCATCTCTCTCCTGCATCTCTGGAGCTCAGCCACAGTGATCTTTGGGTTCTTCTTGAACTCTCTCACAGAGGATCTTCTCCGACGGTTGCTCAGTTTGGCTGGACGGTCATCTCGAAGAAGAGTCCTGGTCGTCCCAAACTTTTTCCATCTAAGGATTATGGAGGCCACTGTGCTCTTACGAACCTTGAGTGCTGCAGAAATTCTTCTGTAACCTTGGCCAGATCTGTGCCTTTCCACAATTCTATCTCTGAGTTCCTTGGACAGTTCCTTCGACCTCATTGCTCTGACCTAAACAGCACCACCAGGAGGCAAACCACTGTCACATGTCACCAATGTCACCTCGCTGGGGGGAAAGAGCCTGAGCTTGTGCGGGAAGTTGAGCGGTATCAACTAGATATAGTTGGCCTCACTTCCACGCACAGTTTGGGCTCTGGAACCATCTCCTCGAGAGGGGCTGGACGCTCCACTTCTCTGGTGTTGCCCGCAGGGAGAGGCGGGGCTGGTGTGGGCGGGGCTGGTGTGGGCTTATAGCCCCTCAGCTCAGCCACCACGAGTTGGAGTTCACCCCAGTGAACAAGAGGGTTGCGTCCCTACGACTTAGGGTGGGGGACAGGTCTCTCACTGTTGTGGCGGCCTACGGGCCGAACAGCAGTGCAGAGTACCCGGCCTTCTTGGAGTCCTTGGGAGGGGAACTGGACAGTGCACCTGGGACTCCGTTGTTCTACTGGGGGACTTATCGCATATTTAATTTTCTAGAATGGCTTTAAATTGGTTGTAACAATGATGCAGAAACTAATAATGATAATAATAATAACAAAAATAATAAACATATACACACACACACACACACACACACACACTGTGTATTCCCTTTAATATAATTAGAATTATTAGAATTAACATTAAATATAATTCCTGTCCAGATTAACTTTCTTAGTCGTCCTTATTATTATGTAACTGCTTACATATGTTCTATTAACTTCTCTTTCAACTTAATGTACAGCATTTTATATCGATTCTTAGTTACGGAGTGTGGTTGGAATTCAAGGAGAACGACTCATGAACCGTAGTGTGTTTCCTACGTGGCAAGTTTCTAGGTCAAACCTATTGTCTGATCCAGCCACGTACTGGGGGCTCGATCCCAGAAATACAGAAGGTTTTAAACTCCTAATTCCTTCCACCTAGAGCCTTAATGAGATGGTCTCTCAATCTACTTCAACCAACTACAAGTTTGTGTTGACACTGTTTTGTTTCCATTCATCCTGCTGCTTCAAAAGAGTTCACTCCAATCACACTTACATTCACACCTACACAACTGGCACAGTTTCAATATTTTGTTGGATCTCAGGTGTTTAAGGACCTGTCACTGATTTATCTCAGCTCTCCTCCTCCACCTTTACAACACTTAAAGTGACCAAAGGGCTTCAAAATAAAATTAAGGTAATATAAAACATAAAACTAAATATAAAACAAACTGCACAAAATAAAGTGCCATTACATTACAGATGATGAGCAGGGTCTGATTTTCTCCACACATAACGCTTCAACTTAAAACCAAAAAGTTCTTCTCAATCTTTGGATTGAGAGAATGAGTCTTAACAGTGAAATGTGTGGACTTCTCTCCAGAACAGAGCAGTTACAGAGGAGGCTGAAGATAAAGACTCTGCCTCCTGTTCTAGTTCAAACTCTCTGGACTCAAAGGAGCTGCAGATGAACACTCCAGTCCATAAACTGAAGGAGAAACACATTGTGTCTGATCTGATGTATTTACAGACCTCCAACTGCATCAGTGTCACCACCACAGAGACCTGAGGGAGGAGCCAGACTGTAAGAGAGGAGCAGACACAGACACTTGAGAGGATTTGAGCTTTTAAGATGGAGTCTGCCCTGTGTACACTGCTCTCAGCTCTGGTTGTGCTCCTGTGTTCTTCCCCAGAGTGTAAAGGAGAAGACACAGTGACCCAGCCAGCAGGAGACGCCTCTGCCACTCAGGGACGCTCAGCTACTATACTCTGTACTTTTGAAACCAGTGATTCAAATCCAACGTTGTTTTGGTACAAACAAGAAGGACAAGGAGCTCCAGAATACATGTTGAAGAAAAGTAGAGCAGGATCAGAGTGGATTTTGACAACAAAACCTTCAGAATTCAATGAAAAGAGATTTGAAGTTGAGGCTGAGAAGAACTCTTTCTCTCTGAAGATCCAGGATGTGGATGTGAGAGACTCTGCTGTGTACTACTGTGCTCTGAGGCCCACAGTGACAGGAAACACCTAAACTCTGAACAAAAACCTGAGAGAAAACAGCAGTACTCCACACGTCCACTAGAGGGAGACACTGGAGCAGACTGACTCTTGCTGCACTTCCTGAGACTGCTCCACAGTCTCCTCCTGTGGTAGAAGCTGCTGCAGTCTTCTCACCGCTCAAATGTTGCTTCTGGTTCCAGTGTTTGGGACCTGCAGTGTGGGGGACCTGCAGTGTGGGGGCGCCCCAGGGCACCATCCTCGCGCCCTTTTTCTTCACCCTCTAAACTGCAGACCTCAGACATGACATGAACAGCTGTGTCCTGCAGAAGTTCTCTGACCACTCTGCCATCATCGGACTCATCACAGACGACGATGTGGAGGACAGAGGACTGGAGCAGGACTTTGTGGAACCACCTCCTCATCAACCCGGGGAAGACCAAGGAGATGGTGGTGGACTTCCACAGAGGCCACGCCCCCCTCACCAGTGAACATCCAGGGACGGGACAGGCCACGCCCCCCTCACCAGTGAACATCCAGGGACGGGACAGGCCACGTCCCCCTCACCAGTGAACATCCAGGGACGGGACAGGCCACGCCCCCCTCACCAGTGAACATCCAGGGACGGGACATTGAGAGAGTGACTCATACAAGGACCTGGTGTTCATCTGAACCACAAACTGGACTGGACTCATAACACAGACTGTACAGGAAGAGCCAGAGTCGGCTCCACCTCCTGAGGAGACTCAGGTCTTTTGGAGTGACAGGGCCGCTCCTGACAGGGCCGCTCCTGACAGGGCCACTCCTGACAGGGCAACTCCTGAAGACCTTCTCCTCCTCTGTGGTGCATCAGCTCCTGTAGGTGTGGTCATCACAGAGAGGGAGAGGAAGAAGCTGGACAAAGCTCCGTCCTGGACTGTCCTCTGGACTCGGTGCAGGAGGTGGGGGACAGAAGGGTCATGTCTAAACTCACATCTATGCTGGACCATGAGTGTCGGCCCCTGCAGGACACTCTGTCCCCTGTAGGACACTCTGTCCACTCTGGAGAGCAGCTTCAGTGACTGATCCACCCTCGCTGTGTGAAAGAGACGTTTTACAGTCTGTCCTTCTGCTGCTGTCAGACTCTACAACAAACACTGTCATACCCATGTGCAATACAGACATACTCATGTCCAATACTGACATACCCATGTGCAATATTGACATACCCATGTGCAATTGTGCAATACTGTCATAATCATGTGCAATAATGTCATAATCATGTGCAATACTGTCACAATCATGTATAATACTGTCATAAGTCTGCCCCAAATAAATTGTCTGTTTGCTGTAACCCGAGCCAACATTTTTCAAGTGGGTCGGTCGGTAGGCAAATTCTTATTTTTTTTACTTTGAAGGCAAAAAAAAAAGATCCAAATTTTGCAATTTTTTGACTCGGAGCGACCTCCAGGGGTCAGGCTTCAACAGTCCAGCGGTCAGGCTTCAACAGTCCAGGGGTCAGGCTTCAACAGTCCAGGAGTCAGGCTTCAACAGTCCAGGGGTCAGGCTTCAACAGTCCAGGAGTCAGGCTTCAACAGTCCAGGGGTCAGGCTTCAACAGTCCAGGGGTCAGGCTTCAACAGTCCAGGGGTCAGACTTCAACATTCAATGACGGAAAATGTCTCTTTCAACCCGAGCATGAGACTAAATCTCACGATTTTAAGATATTTAAATCGACTTTTTGTAAGTCGCTATCCTTTATTTTGGTAGCAAAGGCGAGCAGGGGGAACATGCGGGGGACACGGGCCCCACCATGTGTGTTGTGATGACGCTGCTGGGTGTGTTTCAATCCCAGAATGCATTGCGTAAGTCAAATTTCACACCGTGATAGAGAAACACATGTCCTATGGACACTTCAGTGGCGCCAACAGAGACAAACCATCCTGTAAAAGGCAATATACCGACACTTCTGTACGTTCTGTTTCGTTACAGAAGCATGTGGAGAGCTGACTATGAAGATGCACATGTGTTGCGCAGTGCGTCTTCCGTCCTTTGAGATGAAAGATAGATCAATGTGATAAAAATATTCAACATGGTGATTTAGGAAAGAACGGTCGGTGAGTCGGCGAAATAATTGAAAAATAAAAGATTTTGATGTTTTTTCAACAAAATGGTGATATTTTTTTTCAGTCGGCGAGTTTCAAACCGGGTCGGTCGGGTTACGACAAACAGACATATTATTTTGCTCAGCCTAATCATAATTTGACAGACAGAGGACTCTGCAACATCGTCTCCCGCCACCACAGACATTGCTAATTTTTTTACTGTGGCCCTCAGAGGCAACTGTTGTGATTTTGGGCGTTACAAAAATAAATTGAATTGAAAATAAATTAAATCATGTGCAATACTGTCATGTGCAATACTGAAATAATCATGTGAAATTCTAAAATAATCATGTGAAATTCTAAAATAATCATGTGCAATACTTACATAATGTCAAACATCCTGGTGCAATATTTTCTGTCCATATAACAGCTGTAAATAAGAGTGATATTATTATTAAGATTATAATGGTTTATTTCTAAGTTATCTTTTTTTTGTTTTTTATTATTATACGTCTGTGCCTAATCTGTGTTGCATCACTGGAATTTTCCCAACGTAGGACAAATAAAGGTTATCTTATCTTATCTTATCTTATGTGTTGCAGTTTGCTGTTGGTCCTCAGGGGTCAGTCCTTGGCCCTCTTCTCTTCTTTCTCAGTGTTGAGAGACTCAAATCTTTACTAAGAGAAAGGTTTATTCTCACATTATGAGTTACAATATTTTCAGTTTGATGAAATGTCTCAGGTAAATGTTACAGTGAAATGTGTGGACTTCTCTCCAGAACAGAGCAGTAACAGAGGAGGCTGAAGATAAAGACTCTGCCTCCTGTTCTAGTTCAAACTCTCTGGACTCAAAGGAGCTGCAGATGAACACTCCAGTCCATAAACTGAAGGAGAAACACATTGTGTCTGATCTGATGTATTTACAGACCTCCAACTGCATCAGTGTCACCACCACAGAGACCTGAGGGAGGAGCCAGACTGTAAGAGAGGAGCAGACACAGACACTTGAGAGGATTTGAGCTTTTAAGATGGAGTCTGCCCTGTGTACACTGCTCTCAGCTCTGGTTGTGCTCCTGTGTTCTTCCCCAGAGTGTAAAGGAGAAGACACAGTGACCCAGCCAGCAGGAGACGCCTCTGCCACTCAGGGACGCTCAGCTACTATACTCTGTACTTTTCAAACTTTAGACAAATTCCCGTATTTGTTCTGGTACAAACAAGAAGGAAAAGGAGCTCCAGAATACATGATGAAAATATATAGTGGAACCGTAGTAAAATCTCCAGAGTTTAACAAACCCAAGTTTGATGCTGAGCTGAATGAGACCAATTTCTCTCTGAAGATCCAGGATGTGGATGTGAGAGACTCTGCTGTGTACTACTGTGCTCTGAGGCCCACAGTGACAGGAAACACCAAAACTCTGAACAAAAACCTCTGGAGCAAAGACAATACTGCAGTAGCTCCACTAGAGGGCGACACTCTCTGTGAAGCTTCAGACTAAACCCAGACGCAGCAAAGCCAAGTGTCAGTGTGAGAAACTAAGCAGACTTCAGAAAGTTCTCATGAGGATCACTCAGCTGTGTTTTGGACACATGTTTCCTTTAATGGCAGCACTGCTCCTGCTTTTGTTGAGTGGTAAGTCTTATTGAAACCTATGTTCACACTTTATTACATCCACTCAACACTTACTGAAGCACAGAGCAAGAAGCAGCAGGAAATATGTTCCTAACTTCTACATTCATTTGTTTTCATGTAGGAGTCAGATGTGAGGAGCTCAGTGTTCTAAAGCCTGAGGTCTGCTCTTCAGAAGGCTCCTCTGTCTCTCTGGAATACTCTTATCACAAAGAACCAAAGTACGACGATTATTTCTTCTGGTATCGACAATATCCTGGAAAACCTCCACAATTCCTTCTTTCACATACAGGAAAAGGACTTACAAAGAATAATATGAAAGGACTAAAGTTTGAAGTGAGACATAAAAACGTGTCTCTGCTCCTGTCGTCTGCTGCAGTGAGAGACTCTGCTGTGTACTACTGTGCTGTGAGGCCCACAGTGACAGGAAACACCTAAACTCTGAACAAAAACCTGAGAGAGAAAACAGCAGTACTCCACACGTCCACTAGAGGGAGACACTGGAGCAGACTGACTCTTGCTGCACTTCCTGAGACTGCTCCACAGTCTCCTCCTGTGGTAGAAGCTGCTGCAGTCTTCTCACCGCTCAAATGTTGCTTCTGGTTCCAGTGTCGGACCTGCAGTGTGGAGGACCTGCAGTGTGGGGGACCTGCAGTGTGGGGGACCTGCAGTGTGGAGGACCTGCAGTGTGGAGGACCTGCAGTGTGGAGGACCTGCAGTGTGGTGGACCTGCAGTGTGGGGGCGCCCCAGGGCACCGTCCTCGCGCCCTTTCTCTTCACCCTCTAAACTGCAGACCTCAGACACGACACGGACAGCTGTGTCCTGCAGAAGTTCTCTGACCACTCTGCCATCATCGGACTCATCACAGACGACGATGATGTGGAGGACAGAGGACTGGAGCAGGACTTTGTGGAACCACCTCCTCATCAACGCAGGGAAGACCAAGGAGATGGTGGTGGACTTCCACAGAGGCCACGCCCCCCTCACCAGTGAACATCCAGGGACGGGACAGGCCACGCCCCCCTCACCAGTGAACATCCAGGGACGGGACAGGCCACGCCCCCCTCACCAGTGAACATCCAGGGACGGGACATTGAGAGAGTGACTCATACAAGGACCTGGTGTTCATCTGAACCACAAACTGGACTGGACTCATAACACAGACTGTACAGGAAGAGCCAGAGTCGGCTCCACCTCCTGAGGAGACTCAGGTCTTTTGGAGTGACAGGGCCACTCCTGACAGGTCCACTCCTGAAGACCTTCTCTGACTCTGTGGTGCATCAGCTCCTGTAGGTGTAGCCTGCTGGAGCAGCAGCATCACAGAGGAGGCCTCGCTTGACCTTTGATCTCCCAGAGTCTTGGCTCTTCCCGGTTCTTTTGGTTCCTGTGGTGGCTGTTCTAAATTGATGACATTACATTTACATTACAAAAGTTCCACAAACAATATCATTATCTCAACACCATCAAGAAGTCCAGCTCCGTCCTTGGCTGTGCTCTGGACTTGGTGCAGGAGGTGGGGGACAGAAGGGTCCTGGCTAAACTCACATATGTGACTCGCCACGGGAAAAGCCGCCACAAGTCGGCCAGGACCAAACGGATAAAGCCCAAAAAATTGTTTTTTTTTCAAATGTGTGATTTTCGTTTTTTTGCAGAATGTGCTAGTTGAAGTTATGAATGAGCCCCTGTGTGCTTCAGATAACACTATTGGTTGTCTCAAACATATACATTAAGCTGTTAAAAATGGGTAGTTTTCGGGTCTTTTTCCAGCGCTCCTGGGGGCGTCACCTCTTTCTAGCCAGCACATGTTGATCTTTTTCCACCAATCAGCTGCGAACCACATGGCTACAGCTGCGTGCTCTCCTTGTACTCCTCTCATGGACTCCTCTCAGAGACATTATTAATTTCTCCAGACTGTCTCCAGAGCGTACGATTCCCTAAACTAAATTGCAACGGAACTGAGGTACTTTTACTCTAAAGTTTTGCTTCAACGCTGTGTTTTAAGGTGGTTTCATGATGTCACTTTAACCTCGTCACTTTTGCCTCGGGCACCGGAGCAGAGACAGAGCAATGCTAAGCTAACATGCTGCTTCAGTGCACTCTATGTTATAAATACGGGCTTGAATTTAATGTGGCCACTTTCTGAATAATTAACATCACGTTGTCTCTTGAAACTAGCTGTTTTGGGACGGTATAATGTCTGTATCTTCGTGTTTTTTACTGTTTTTTACTGTAGCTCGCGTTAGCCGCTTTAGCTCGTTCCAAACTTCTTTGTTTCACTTTTCAGAATTGGCGCTCACAGCTGGAGTTTATCAAAAACTATGCAGAAGTCCATTGCATTACAGCTTCGACTTTGCACAGCAGGTACTATTTATTACACTATGGCGAACCTGCATTATGTATATATGTATTATTATGCCTCACACACAAAAGGTGTCTTATTGTGAAAGGGTGAAGGAAGTAGTAGAGGGGTGAGGGTATTTAAATGGATTCTGGTTGCACAGGTGTTGGTGATTTTGATGGAAGCAAATAAAGAAGAGACACAAGCGTACTTTTGGTCTGATTATTTGAACTTCTACATTGGTGACCCTGACGTGACCCGTAAACCTTCAGAACTCATGGAGAACATGTTAGCCTTGCTGGGACCCGGTGATGCATCTTTTCTATTCACCCACCTGTTCCTGCGCCAGCTCCCGCCTCCCGTGCGCACCGCCCTGGCCTCCTCGGAGCTCGTGAACAGTGAGGATTACCGGTTTGGCGGAAGAAGCAGATAAACTCTGGCTGGCGTCCCGTCACTACTCCGCCGTGCACGCGCTGCTGCCAGGTGAGCCGATGGACCCGGGTGCTGTGGACGTCGCGGCGGTCACGGAGCGTCAGCGGAGGGAGCGCCCGCTGTGCTTCTATCATCGGCGTTTTGGAGTGAAAGCTCGGCGCTGCATTCCGCCGTGCTCCTTTCAGCTGCAGAGAAACGAGAGAGCCGGTGCACACTCGCAGCTTCGTGCATCGGCGCATCAGACAAGCTGCTTTTCGTTGAGGACGGCATGTCAGGGAGACGTTTCCTGGTGGATTCAGGGACGCAGCGCAGCATCGTTCCCGCCTCCTCTGCTGACACTTTGGGACCTGGACAGGGGCCTTCGTTGGATGCGGCCAACGGGACCTCCATCCGCACCTTCGGCACCAGGTTAATTTCTGTTTGTTTTAATGGACATGTGTTCAGCTGGGACTTCGTAGTTGCTTCTGTTACAGTTCCCATTATTGGTGCAGATTTTTTGTGTGCTTATAGACTTTTAGTGGATGTTGCTAATAGGTGTCTGATTGACGCTGTATCATTTAGTTCTTATCCATGTACGCTTGGGGGGGCTGGACCGCTCCTCGCTAACATGCTAGCAGCAGGGGATACATATCAGCGACTTTTAGCAGAGTTTCCTGCTCTAACTGTCCCTACATTTTCTGCTGCTGTAGCTAAACATGGGGTGGAGCATTATATTACCACAGAGGGCCCGCCGGTTTTTGCTCGGGCACGCCGTTTGGATGCGGCTAAGCTCGTAATAGCCAAAAAGGAGTTTGCGAATATGGAGCGGCTCGGCATTGTGCGCCGCTCTAACAGCCCCTGGGCCTCCCCTTTGCACATGGTTCCTAAGTCCGACGGTGGGTGGCGACCATGTGGGTCGGATTTTCGACGCCTCAACAACGCCACCACTAACGACAGATACCCAGTCCCGCACATTCAGGATTTTTCTGTGCATTTGGCGGGTGCTGTTGTTTTTTCAAAAGTAGATCTGGTGAGAGGTTATCACCAGGTCCCAGTTCATCCTCAAGATGTGCCCAAGACAGCGGTGATTACTCCGTTTGGATTATTTGAGTTTCTGAGGATGCCGTTCGGACTGAAAGGTGCTGCACAGACGTTTCAGCGGCTTATGGACTCTGTGTTACGTGAAATGCCTTTTCTGTTTGTCTATCTTGACGACATTCTAGTAGCCAGTCCCACAGCGGAGGTGCACAGGTCACACCTCCGCCTGCTGTTTGAGCGCCTTACTGAACATGAACTGATTGTGAACCCGGCGAAATGTCAGTTTGATTATCGGAGATTGAATTTCTGGGCCACCGTGTGACGCCTCATGGTGCTGTTCCACTGCCTACTAAAACGGAAACTATTTCAGCGTTTCCGTGTCCCCGTTCAGTGAAACCCCTGCAGGAGTTTTTGGGTATGGTAAACTTTTATAACCGCTTTATTCCGCGGGCTGCCCACATAATGCACCCTTTGTACGAAGCACTCAGGGGCAAGAAGGGTAATCAGGAGATCGAGTGGACCCCAGAGAGGTTGCAGGCTTTTGACAGAGCTAAGACTGCACTGGCTGACGCCGCCTTGTTGGCCCATCCCGACCCAGCAGCACCCCTCGCCCTGACTACAGATGCATCGGATTATGCTGTAGGAGCGGTTTGTGAACAGTGGGTTAATGGAGCCTGGCAGCCCCTGGCCTTCTTCAGTAAGAAGCTGCGTGACTCTGAGAGGAAGTACAGTACGTTTGACAGAGAGCTCCTGGCACTTTTTCAAGCCACCCGACATTTTAGGTTCCTTTTGGAAGGTCGGGGCTTTACTGTGTTTGTGGATCACAAGCCCCTAACATTTGCCATGGCCAAGGTTTCTGAACCGTGGTCAGCGCGTCAACAGCGGCAGCTTTCCGCTATTTCGGAATTTACCACGGACATCCAACACTTGCCCGGGAAAGATAATTTTGTGGCCGACTGTCTCTCTCGAGCTCGGATTGGGGCTGTACATTTGGGGGTGGACTATGCCGCAATGGCAGCAGATCAGCTTACGGACGCAGAAATTAAAACGTTGCGTACAGCTACGGAGTGTAGTTTGACTTTGGATGATGTTACTTTTCACGACAGTGGTGCAACCCTTCTCTGCGATGTGTCTACAGGCAAACCGCGGCCTTTGGTTCCTGTCAGCTGGCGTCAACGGATTTTTGATGCTGTTCATTCCTTGTCTCACCCCGGGGTTAAGGCCTCCGTGAAACTGGTGGGGGCAAAGTTTGTGTGGCCTGGCCTCCGTAAGGATTTTAAGACTTGGGCCACTACATGTGTTGCCTGCCAGCGCGCTAAGGTGCAACGCCACACCAAAGCTCCACTGGGACCTTTCCTGATTCCTGACAGGCGGTTTGAGCATGTCCATGTGGATTTGGTTGGTCCTTTTCCCCTTCCAGGGGATTTACACACATATTGACTATGGTAGACCGGACTACGCGTTGGCCTGAAGCAGTTCCTCTGTCGTCTACTACTTCAGCTGAGGTGGCACGGGCATTCATTTTTTCCTGGGTCGCGCGTTTTGGGGTTCCCTTGGACATGACTTCAGATAGGGGCCCGCAGTTTACTTCCGAGCTGTGGAATGCTGTGGCTGGTACTTTGGGGGTTAAACTCCACCGGACAACTGCATATCACCCACAGGCTAATGGGCTGTGTGAACGCTTTCACCGCACTTTGAAAGCTGCTCTTCGCGCCTCGCTTGTGGACAGTAGTTGGGTGGACAGGCTGCCCTGGGTCCTGTTGGGCCTGCGTTCGGCCCCCAAAGACGACCTCGATTCCTCTTCTGCGGAGTTGGTTCTCGGACAGACTTTAAGGGTCCCGGGGGAATTTCTTCCGGGCTCTTCGGGGGTAGGCCCTAGCGTGGCTAGCCGGGCAGGTTATCACAGGGAAGCTGAGGTTTTTGCTCCTGTTCCTGCTCATCATTGTCTCCCTCTGTCGTATGTGCCGCAGGACCTGATGTCGGCAAGGTATGTTTTCATCCGCCATGATGCACATCGTTTGCCACTGCAGCCACCATACGACGGCCCCTTTCGCGTTCTGGAAGCTGGGCCTAAGGCCTTCCTGGTGGAGCGGGGAACTTGTCCCGAGCGGGTTTCGGTGGATCGTTTAAAACCGGCCCATGTACTTAAGGACGATGATGTGCAAGTGGCACTCCCTGCTCGCCGTGGCCGCCCCCCTGCTCGCCGTGGCCGCCCCCCTGCCACAGTCATTACCAGGGATAGTGGGCATAGGCCGGTCTCACCCTCACTTGTGGTCAGGTGCAGTGGTAGGGGTAGGATTATTACTGTTCCTAAGCGTTACTGCTGACTTTTGTTTATGTTTTGTTATTTTGTGTGTTCGGGGGGGACCTGTATGGCGAACCTGCATTATGTATATATGTATTATTATGCCTCACACACAAAAGGTGTCTTATTGTGAAAGGGTGAAGGAAGTAGTAGAGGGGTGAGGGTATTTAAATGGATTCTGGTTGCACAGGTGTTGGTGATTTTGATGGAAGCAAATAAAGAAGAGACACAAGCATACTTTTGGTCTGATTATTTGAACTTCTACAACACATCATTTACTTAACTTCACTTTATTAAATGTACAATAAAGTGCAAATGCAGAATAGCAATTATAGTTACAGTATGAATAGACATAAATGTCTTTATCACACGCAATAATGTCACATTCAGGTGCATATAACTGTAAATAGTGTTTATTACCATTATTATTAGTATTATTTTGTCTTACGCTAGCTGTTTTTATTTTATCTTTATTTTTCCCCTCCATTCCTTATTGAGAAATGAGAGGTTCTGTCTATAGGAGATTTTGTTTATAAGAGTTCTTCTATTAAGAGTATTTTTTAAACTTCCTATAAGTTATCTGTCCTTTTCCTCTGTATCAACCTGCGTTGCAACAATGAAATTTCTCCAAGTGTGGACAATAAAGGAATATATTATCAAATGTCACATGTCTTCATCTAAATAAACCAGGACTAAACCAGGACTAAACCAGGACTAAACCAGGACTAAACCAGGTATAAACCAGGACTAAACCAGGACTAAACTAGGTCTAAACCAGGTCTAAACCAGGACTAAACCAGGACTAAACCAGGACTAAACCAGGTCAAAACCAGGACTAAACCAGGACTAAACCAGGTCAAAACCAGGTTTAAACCAGGACTAAACCAGGACTAAACCAGGTCTAAACCAGGACTAAACCAGGACTAAACCAGGACTAAACCAGGTCTTAACCAGGACTAAACCAGGTCTAAATTAGGTCTAAACCAGGACTAAACCAGGTCTAAACCAGGACTAAACCAGGTCTAAATTAGGTCTTGTGTGTTTGTTTGTGCGCCGCCAATATGAACTGTTATCTGTGAAGCGTGTTATTCCCATATTACTGTTAACCATAATCCTTATTTTTTTCCCCTTTTCAGAATTGGTAAAGACGCCCTGACTGACATAATCAAACACCATGAGGAAAATGGAGCGAGACCACGGTTGAGGAAGAAGCGTGCACAGCCACAGCCGCACACAGCCAGGTTCATCAGCCATGAAGTCATCCACACCGTTGTGGAGTTGATCAAAAACTATGCAGAAGTCCATTCCATCATGCTGCCGGGCCGACATCCTGGCCATAAGGACTGGCATGTGAAGCTCCCAACCCATGTGACTAAGGCCTCAGTTTGGCGTCTCTACGTGAAGTCTGCTAAGGAGCGTGGTAAGTGTAAAACATTATTTAGGTGATTTTCATGTTTTAATGATGAGAGTATAATTAACCATAAGCAACATCTGTTTTTCAGGTGAGCCTGCAGTTTGTAAATCAAGCTTCAGATCACTGTGGAAACAGCTTCTCCCACACATCAGAAGCTGCAGGCCACGCACAGATCTCTGTTGGCAATTCAGCTGATCTGCCTCCGGTTGACAATCTCCATGTCCTGGTCCCACCTGGACTGAACATTGGCAGGCAGACCTATCTGCCTGCCTCATATCTATTATCTCGTGTCTCATATATTCAAAGCCATGGACCCGTTGCAGTTTGTATACCTGGCCCTGGCATCTGTTTATAAGAGTTCTTCTATTAAGAGTGTTTTTTAAACTTCCTATAAGTTACTGTCCTTTCCCCCTGTATCTACTGTGTTGTAACAATAAAGGCTATCTTATCTTATAAGATAGCAATACTGTTATACTCATGTGCAATACTATTATACTTGTGTGCAATACTATTATAATCATGTGCAATACTATTATACTCATGTGCAATACTATTATACTCAAGTGCAATACTATTATACTCATGTGCAATACTATTATACTTGTGTGCAATACTATTATACTCATGTGCAATACTATTATACTCATGTGCAATACTATTATACTCAAGTGCAATACTGTCATAATCATGTGCAATACTGTGATACTCATGTGCAATACTATTATACTTGTGTGCAATACTATTATACTCATGTGCAATACTATTATACTTGTGTGCAATACTATTATACTCATGTGCAATACTATTATACTTGTGTGCAATACTATTATACTCATGTGCAATACTATTATACTCATGTGCAATACAGTCATAACCATGTGCAATACTATTATACTCATGTGCAATACTATTATACTCATGTGCAATATTGTCATAATCATGTGCAATACTATTATACTCATGTGCAATACTGTCATACCCATGTGCAATACTGTTATACTCATGTGCAATACTGTTATACTCATGTGCAATACTGTAATACCATGTGCAATTCTGACATACACATGTGCAATACTGTCATACCCATGTGCAATACTGTCATACCCATGTGCAATACTGTGACATAATGTCAATCATCCTGGTGCAATATTTTCTGTCCATATAACAGCTGTAAATAAGAGTGTTATTATTATTAAAGTTATAAGAGTTTATTTCTAAGTTATGTTTTTATTATTATACGTCTGTGCCTAATCTGTGTTGCATCACTGGAATTTCCCCACTGTTGGACAAATAAAGGTTATCTTATCTTATCTTGTCTTATCTTATGTGTTGCAGTTTGCTGTTGGTCCTCAGGGGTCAGTCCTTGGCCCTCTTCTGTTCTTTCTCAGTGTTGAGAGACTCAAATCTTTACTAAGAGAAAGGTTTATTCTCACATTATGAGTTAGAATATTTTCAGTTTGATGAAATGTCTCAGGTAAATGTTACAGTGAAATGTGTGGACTTCTCTCCAGAACAGAGCAGTAACAGAGGAGGCTGAAGATAAAGACTCTGCCTCCTGTTCTAGTTCAAACTCTCTGGACTCAAAGGAGCTGCAGATGAACACTCCAGTCCATAAACTGAAGGAGAAACACATTGTGTCTGATCTGATGTATTTACAGACCTCCAACTGCATCAGTGTCACCACCACAGAGACCTGAGGGAGGAGCCAGACTGTAAGAGAGGAGCAGACACAGACACTTGAGAGGATTTGAGCTTTTAAGATGGAGTCTGCCCTGTGTACACTGCTCTCAGCTCTGGTTGTGCTCCTGTGTTCTTCCCCAGAGTGTAAAGGAGAAGACACAGTGACCCAGCCAGCAGGAGACGCCTCTGCCACTCAGGGACGCTCAGCTACTATACTCTGTACTTTTCAAACCAGTGATCCAACTGCATATCTGTTCTGGTACAAACAAGAAGGACGAGGAGCTCCAGAATACATGATGAAGAAAACTAAGTCATCATCTTCTTGGCTTGAGACATACAGATCTCCAGAGTTTGACAAAAATAAATTTGAAGTTGAGGCTGAGAAGAACTCTTTCCCTCTGAAGATCCAGGATGTGGATGTGAGAGACTCTGCTGTGTACTACTGTGCTCTGAGGCCCACAGTGACAGGAAACACCTAAACTCTGAACAAAAACCTCTGGAGCAAAGACAATACTGCAGTAGCTCCACTAGAGGGCGACACTCTCTGTGAAGCTTCAGACTAAACCCAGACGCAGCAAAGCCAAGTGTCAGTGTGAGAAACTAAGCAGACTTCAGAAAGTTCTCATGAGGATCACTCAGCTGTGTTTTGGACACATGTTTCCTTTAATGGCAGCACTGCTCCTGCTTTTGTTGAGTGGTAAGTCTCACCACCAGGTGGTGGTCTACAGCTCCGCCCCTCTCTTCACCCGAGTGTCCAAGACACGCGGCCGGAGGTCAGATGACACAACAACAAAGTCGATCATTGACCTCAGGGTGTCCTGGTGCCACGTGCACTGATGGACCTTGTGCTTGAACATGTTGTTCGTTATGGACAATCCGTGGCACAGAAGTCCAATAACTGAACACCGCTCAGGTTTAGATCGTGGCTCCTCCCCTCTCCAGGTGTCACTGTCATTGCCCACGTGGGCGTTGAAGTCCCCCAGTAGAACAACGGAGTCCCCGGTCGGTGCACTGTCCAGTTCCCCTCCCAAGGACTCCAAGAAGGCCGGGTACTCTGCACTGCTGTTCGGCCCGTAGGCCGCCACAACAGTGAGAGACCTGTCCCCCACCCGAAGGCGGAGGGACGCGACCCTCTTGTTCACCGGGGTGAACTCCAACACGTTGCGGCTGAGCTGAGGGGCTATAAGCCCACACCAGCCCCGCCTCTCCCCGCGGGCAACACCAGAGAAGTGGAGCGTCCAGCCCCTCTCGAGGAGATGGTTCCAGAGCCCAAACTGTGCGTGGAGGTGAGGACGACTATATCTAGTCGGTATCGCTCAACCTCCCGCACAAGTTCAGGCTCTTTCCCCCCCAGCGAGGTGACATTCCATGTCCCCAGAGTTAGTCTCTGTGTCTGGAGATCTGGTCGCCGAGGCCCCTGCCGTCAACTGCCGCCCAGATCTCTTTGCACCGGCCCCTTATTTTGCGTTGCACCAATGAAATTTCCCCATGTGGGACAATAAAGGAATATCTTTATGGATCCTCCTGCGGGTGGTGGGCCCACGGGAGGGCGGCCCCACGTCGCTCTTTCGGGCTGTGCCCGGCCGGGCCCCGTGGGGTAAGACCTGGCCACCAGGCGCTCGCCATCGAGCACCCATCCCAGGCCTGGCTCCAGGATGGGGCCCCGGTGACGCCGATCCGGGCGACGTAAACAGCTTTGTTCTTGTTGTCATCATAAGAGACTTCTGAATTTACTTAACTTCACTTTATTAAATGTACAATAAAGTGCAAATGCAGAATAGCAATAATAGATACTGTATGAGAGGTTCTGTCTATAGGAGTTTTGTTTATAAGAGTTCTTCTATTAAGAGTGTTTTTTAAACTTCCTATAAGTTATCTGTCCTTTTCCTCTGTATCAACCTGCGTTGCAACAATGACATTTCTCCATGTGTGGACAATAAAGGAATATATTATCTTATCTTATCTTATCTTATCAAATCAAATGTCACATGTCTTAATCTAAATAAACCAGGACTAAACCAGGACTAAACCAGGACTAAACCAGGTCAAAACCAGGACTAAACTAGGACTAAACCAGGTCAAAACCAGGTTTAAACCAGGACTAAACCAGGACTAAACCAGGTCTAAACCAGGACTAAACCAGGACTGAACAAGGACTAAACCAGGTCTAAACCAGGACTAAACCAGGTCTAAACCAGGACTAAACCAGGTCTAAATTAGGTCTAAACCAGGACTAAACCAGGTCTAAACCAGGTCTAAACCAGGTCTAAATTAGGTCTTGTGTGTTTGTTTGTGCGCCGCCAATATGAACTGTTATCTGTGAAGCGTGTTATTCCCATATTACTGTTAACCATAATCCTTATTTTTTTCCCCTTTTCAGAATTGGTAAAGACGCCCTGACTGACATAATCAAACACCATGAGGAAAATGGAGCGAGACCACGGTTGAGGAAGAAGCGTGCACAGCCACAGCCGCACACAGCCAGGTTCATCAGCCATGAAGTCATCCACACCGTTGTGGAGTTGATCCAAAACTATGCAGAAGTTCATTCCATCATGCTGCCGGGCCGACATCCTGGCCATAAGGACTGGCATGTGAAGCTCCCAACCCATGTGACTAAGGCCTCAGTTTGGCGTCTCTACGTGAAGTCTGCTATGGAGCGTGGTAAGTGTAAAACATTATTTTGGTGATTTTCATGTTTTAATGATTAGAGTATAATTAACCATAAGCAACATCTGTTTTTAAGGTGAGCCTGCAGTTTGTAAATCAAGCTTCAGATCACTGTGGAAACAGCTTCTCCCACACATCAGAAGCTGCAGGCCACGCACAGATCTCTGTTGGCAATTCACCTTGGAGAGACAAAGAGACCACGAGAATGGACTGTTTAGCAAGCTTTATTCGTGAGTTATTTGGCGCTCAGACCCCGGCGGAAGACGTTGCAATCATGGGCACTCCATGATCTATTTGTATTAGATGTCTCCCCCCAAAAACCCGGGGTCTGAGCAGCTGTGTGCCAAGGTTATTACTGATACTCAGAAAGAACATGACCGCAGATACTTAATATAGAGTAGACTGGTCAGGCCACGAGACCGCCATTGATCACGTGGTGGCCCGAGAGGGGCGGATGCGTAGTGACGGGGAGAGTAGGGGGCGATGCCCTGAAAACTCGAAGCGTCTGAAATGGAGGCCTCTATTCACGGACATGTGGTGAAGGACCGGGGACAGGAATATGAAGCACCTGGGAGTAAATAAGAAATGACGTAGACACGGGGAGAGCTAGAGGATGCCGCTAAGGAACAGGTAATGAGGAAATATGAACCACCACCAGTATTTGTTGCGAGACGAGACTACTAGAGATGCGAGGAGCGTTGAGCCGCCAAGATCGGAGGCAGGTAGGGACGAACGTACGGGCATGGGCGAAAGGGACTGTCGCCCGAGTTGTTAGAGGGCTGTGAAGGATATGCCCTGAGTGGCCGCGGATGTAGCGGCTCCTATTCTAAACCAGTGCCCGGTGTGAAGACGAGGGGGCGGATTGCATGGGATCGATGTTCCCCTCGGATATTTCCGAAACCAGGGTGCTGCAGTCATGGGCTGGCCTTCTGGAGTCAGGAGCACCGGGGATGAGGTCCGCCGTAGTTTGGCCCGATTGCGAGTTTAACCGGAGCTCTAAGAGGCAGAATGAGCCACGTGTGCGTGCTATGATGATGCAGGGGTTTTACCTTTAGGGATTTGAGAGTTAGATTATAATCATATATATAAGACTTCTAATACCCCCCAAAAACAAAGGAGGCGGCAGACGACAGAAAGTGGAGGTGTCGGCAGACAGCAGAGCGTGGATCGGAGAGCGCCGGCAGACGGCGGAGCGTGGACAGGATAGCGCCGGCGGACGGCAGAACGTAAACCTGGAAGCGCCGGCAAAACGGCAGAACGTGGACCTGGAAACGCCGGCAGAACGTAGACCTGAAAGCGCCGGCAGAACGGCAGAACGTGGACCTGGAAACGCCGGCAGAACGGCAGAACGTTGGCCTTGAAACGCCGGCTGAACGGCAGAACGTAGACCTGAAAGCGCCGGCAGAACGGCAGAACGTAGACCTGGAAACGCCGGCAGAACGGAAACCTGGAAGCGCCGGCGGACGGCAGAGCGTAGACCTGGAAAGAACGGCAGAATGTAGACCTGAAAGCGCCGGCAGAACGGCAGACCATGCACGCAGTGCGCCGGAGCAGACGGCGGAGCGTGCCGCAGTTGCGCGCACGCAGTGCGCCGGGGTACACGGCGGGGTACACGGCAGAGCGTGCTGCAAGCCGGGGCAGACGGGAAAACGTGGGCTGGACTGGGAAAGCCGGGGCAGTCGGCAGAACGTGGGCTGGACTGGGAAAGCCGGGGCAGACGGCAGAGCGTGGACGAGAGAGCCAGCAGGCGGCAGAGCGTAGACCTGGAAGCGCCGGCAGGCGGCAGAGTGTAGTAGTTGAGAACCTTGAAATCTTGCTTAAGATTGTGATTCAAGCTATATTCACGAGATGAAGACAATTTAAAAAATACTTAATTTCGACTAGGGACATCGCTGGGCGTTCGGCCTGGGGGCCCCGTATGGACAGCGGCGGGCCTGGGACAGGCACCCTGTAGTCGAGGACAGAGAGCGCTGACAGCGTGTTGGAGCCTGACGTGGAGAGGAGCGTGTTCTGGAGCTGCTGAGCGATGAAGCTGGACCCGGTGTCAGCGTGATCCGGAGGAGAGGCGCGGCGTGCGCGGAGCGGCTGATGATTTCCTGGTTCCTGCCGCGGGGCGCGCGGCTGGTGGATGGGAAGCGTTTCGAGCGAAAGTGAGGAGTCCTCGTAATGAGAAAACGCGGCGAGCCGCTCAGCTCTTCCACCGGGTCAGGTGAATGCGCTCTTCCGAAGCCGGAGGACCGCGGTAGGACCCGGAGCCCCCGTGAGAGGAACACGGAGGGTCATCTGATTTGAAATCTGACATAATATCAGTCGCAGTACGGTTTGAGCGGCCGAGCCATCTGCCTGAGGGCTTAAATGCGACCGCCTGGGCGCTGATTGGGAGCAGGGAGGAGTCACTGGGAGCGTTGATTGGGGATGAGGAGCAGGTGCGAGGGCTATGGTACGGACGTCCCCTGTCCTTTCACCGTCCTTCTTGGCCGGGAAAAACTGCATAACCTCTTTGGGATAAGCGCAGAAACCTGGGAGAGTCCATTGTGAAGTGAGGGATCTGACTCTCACAGACGGACAGGCCACGCCCGCTTGAGTGCGATGATGGCGCTGGGGAGAGGGGGCCTTCCATGGTGGCCTTGACGTAGGTGGGTGGAGTTAGGTCTTCCAGGCTGAATTTACGCAGGCTTCATTTCAGCTGATCTGCCTCCGGTTGACAATCTCCATGTCCTGGTCCCACCTGGACTGAACATTGGCAGGCAGACCTATCTGCCTGCCTCATATCTATTATCTCGTGTCTCATATATTCAAAGCCATGGACCCAGGTGGATACCTGGCCCTGGCATCTGTTTATAAGAGTTCTACTATTAAGAGTGTTTTTTAAACTTTCTATAAGTTACTGTCCTTTCCCCCTGTATCTACTGCGTTGTAACATCAAAGGCTATTTTAGCTTATCTTATCTTTTGTTGTTTGTGTTGCACTGAATCACCTGTGAATTCCGTTTATCGACAAATGGCAATGAACCCTATTCTGATTCTGATTCTTTGATTCTATTCAGGGCCTTTTGTAATCCAAGTACTTCCATTTTAATTTAGTAACTTCTAATTCTGATTCAAGTCCAGTTCACATCAATAACACTCCTCTTGAGTCTTCAGTGACAGCTGTAGGGGGAGGGGCTGTCAGTGTGACAGGGGGGAGGGCTTATCTCAATGAGATGCAAATGAGCCCCCCTGTGACTCTGGGCTTACTCAGGTGAGAATCTTTAGCCCTAACCCAATACTGTCATAACCATGTGCAATACTATTATACTCATGTGCAATACTATTATACTCAAGTGCAATATTGACATAATCATGTGCAATACTGTCATAATCATGTGCAATACTATTATACTCATGTGCAATACTGTCATAATCATGTACAATACTATTATACTCATGTGCAAAAATATTATACTCATGTGCAATACTATTATACTCATGTGCAATATTGTCATAACCATATTATTATACTCATGTGCAATACTGTCATAACCATGTGCAATACTATTATACTCATGTGCAATACTGTCATACCATGTGCAATACTGTCATACCCATGTGCAATACTGACATACCCATGTGCAATACTGTTATACTCATGTGCAATACTGTCATACCCATGTGCAATACTATTATACTCATGTGCAATACTGTTATACTCATGTGCAATACTGTCATACCCATGTGCAATACTGTTATACTCATGTGCAATACTGTTATACCCATGTGCAATACTGTCATACCCATGTGCAATACTGTTATTGCACATGGTCCTTCTCACCAAGCTCTAAAGTAATTTACGGTGTGCCACAGGGTTCGGTACTCGGTCCAATTCTGTTTACTCTTAATATGCTGCCATTAGGCAACATTATCAGAAAGCATGGCATTAACTTCCACTGCTATGCAGACGACACTCGGCTGTATTTATCAATGAAACCTGATTAGAGCGATCAAGTAGACAGACTTAGTACTTGTGTGAAGGAGATAAAAACCTGGATGACACTAAACTACCTGCTTCTTAACCCTGAAAAAACCGAGGTCATTGTGCTTGGCCCTAAGCATCTACGAGACTCTCTATCTGAGCAGATAGTCACACTGGACAATGTCAGTGTAGCCTCCAGTTCTACTGTAAGAAACCTTGGAGTCTTATTTGACCAGGAGCTCTCATTTAAAGCTCATATAAATCAAGCTTGTAAAACAGCCTATTTCCATTTGCGCAACAAGAGCCAAAATCAGAAGAATCCTGCCTAAAAGTGAAGCTGAAAAACTTATCCATGCATTTGTAACGACTAGATTAGACTACTGTAACTCCTGCTTGCAGCGTGTCCTAAAAGCTCCATAAAAAGCTTTCAACTGGTTCAAAATGCAGCAGCAAGATTACTAACAGGAACAAAAAGAAGAGAGCACATTACGCCAGTGATGAAGTCTCTTCACTGGCTCCCCGTCGAGTCTAGAATCAAATTCAAAATTCTACTCTTGACCTACAAAGCCATAAATGACATGGCCCCATCCGACCTCAAAGATGCTATAGAACCATATCATCCAATCAGAGCTCTTCGCTCTCAGAATGCCGGCCTTCTGGTGGTGCCAAGAGTCTCTAAAAGTACTGTAGGAGGTAGAGCCTTCTGGTGGTGCCAAGAGTCTCTAAAAGTACTGTAGGAGGTAGAGCGTTTAGCTACCAAGCTCCTGTGTTATGGAATCAGCTCCCGACCCATGTTAAATCTGCTGACACAGTCTCTTCATTTAAGTCCAGGCTTAAAACGTTCCTCTTCGAAATCGCTTATGGTCAGACTAGTTAGGAACAGAAACATAAACCCACAGCTTCAGCTACGCTGCCCTAGGAGTAACTATGCTGGGGGAAGTATGACAGCTTGAGCACTATCCTCTTCTTCTTCTGACTACTTATGCTATCAAACAATATTTATTTTTTGATTCCACTTGCAAACTGTTCACCGCCTTCTTTTTCTTTCTCTCACTCCTGAGGACCTGTGGACCCAGATGTCCCTCTCCTGGTGAAGTGTCCCTGCCCCGTGTGGACGGTCCCTCATCTGCCTGAAGAGTGGGTCCAGCTCGCCTCCGACGGTCCCTCATCTGCCTGAGGAGTGGGTCCAGTTCGCCTCAGACGGTCCCTCATCTGCCTGAAGAGTGGGTCCAGCTCGACTCAGACGGTCCCTCTTCTGCCTGAAGAGTGGGTCCAGCTCGACTCAGTCGGTCCCTCTTCTGCCTGAAGAGTGGGTCCAGCTCCAGTCTCCTCGTGTCCGTCTGTCCGTCTGTGAGAGTGGGATCTCTCCTTCACTGGAACTCCTCCAGGTTTCTACGCTTTTTTCCCAAAGAGGTTTTTTTTGTAGTTTTTCCTGGCCGAGAAGGAGAGTCTAAGGACAGAGGACCCTGGGACATCGTCCCTCGCCACCACAGACATTGTCTGACTCCATCGCCACCACAGACATTGTTGATTCATTTCTCCCTGTGGCCCTCAGAGGCAACTGTTGTTGTGATTTTGGGCCTTACAAAAATAAATTGATTTGATTTGATTTGATTTTGTTATACTCATGTGCAATACTGTTATACTCATGTGCAATACTGTCATAATCATGTACAATACTATTATACTCATGTGCAATACTATTATACTCTTGTGCAATATTGTCATAATCATAATATTAATATACCCATGTGCAATACTGTTATACTCATGTGCAATACTGTAATACCATGTGCAATTCTGACATACACATGTGCAATACTGTCATACCCATGTGCAATACTGTGACATAATGTCAATCATCCTGGTGCAATATTTTCTGTCCATATAACAGCTGTAAATAAGAGTGTTATTATTATTAAGAGTATAAGAGTTTATTTCTAAGTTATGTTTTTTATTATTATACGTCTGTGCCTAATCTGTGTTGCATCACTGGAATTTCCCCCGTGTGGGACTAAAAAAGGTTATCTTATCTTATATTATTTGTTACAGTTTGCTGTTGGTCCTCAGGGATCAGTCCTTGGCCCTCTTCTATTCTTTCTCAGTGTTGAGAGACTCAAATCTTTACTAAGAGAAAGGTTTATTCTCTCATTATGAGTTAGAATATTTTCAGTTAGATGAAATGTCTCAGTTAAATGTTACAGTGAAATGTGTGGACTTCTCTCCAGAGCAGAGCAGTAACAGAGGAGGCTGAAGATAAAGAGTCTGCCTCCTGTTCTAGTTCAAACTCTCTGGACTCAAAGGAGCTGCAGATGAACACTCCAGTCCATAAACTGAAGGAGAAACACATTGTGTCTGATCTGATGTATTTACAGACCTCCAACTGCATCAGTGTCACCACCACAGAGACCTGAGGGAGGAGCCAGACTGTAAGAGAGGAGCAGACACAGACACTTGAGAGGATTTGAGCTTTTAAGATGGAGTCTGCCCTGTGTACACTGCTCTCAGCTCTGGTTGTGCTCCTGTGTTCTTCCCCAGAGTGTAAAGGAGAAGACACAGTGACCCAGCCAGCAGGAGACGCCTCTGCCACTCAGGGACGCTCAGCCACTATACTCTGTACTTTTGATGCCGGTTCCACAAATCCAACGTTGTTTTGGTACAAGCAAGAAGGACGAGGAGCTCCAAAATACATGTTGATGAAAAGTAGAACAGGATCAGAGTGGTTTTCGACAACAAAATCTTCAGAGTTCAATGAAAAGAGATTTGAAGTTGAGGCTGAGAAGAACTCTTTCTCTCTGAAGATCCAGGATGTGGATGTGAGAGACTCTGCTGTGTACTACTGTGCTCTGAGGCCCACAGTGACAGGAAACACCTAAACTCTGAACATAAACCTGAGAGAAAACAGCAGTACTCCACACGTCCACTAGAGGGAGACACTGGAGCAGACTGACTCTTGCTGCACTTCCTGAGACTGCCGAGTATCAAGGCTTATAAATCAGAACTTTCAAGGGGAATAATATGTAAATTATATCAAAGCATTTCTGATCTGGACAAATACTAAATATATGAAAAACAATTATGAAAGAAAAGCTCATGTTGTTTTGACGGATGAAGAGTGGGAAAGTGTGTCCATCTCAGTGGAGGAGCTACAGTCACATGTTTATTTGGTGAAATGTTTTACACACCTGGATTAGTAGATCTTCTGGCATTCTTCTTGCAGATCCTCTCCAGTTCCATCAGGTTGGATGGTGAGCGTTGGTGGACAGCCATTTTCAGGTCTCTCCAGAGATGCTCAGTTGGGTTTAGGTCAGGGCTCTGTCTGGGCTGGTCAAGAATGGTCACAGAGTTGTTCTGAAGCCACTCCTTTGATCTTTTAGCTGTGTGCTTAGGGTCATTGTCTTGTTGGAAGGTGAACCTTCTGCCCAGTCTGAGGTTTTCTTGCAGGATCTCTCTGTGTTTGGCCACAGTCACCTTGTTCCTGCTGCTCAAAGACACACCCACATTACGATGCTGCCTCCATGTTTCACTGTTGGGATTGCATTGGGCAGATGATGAGCAGGGCCTGGTTTTCTTCACACATAACGCTTAGACTTAACGCCAAAAAGACCAAGTTCATCCGACCGGAGAATCTTCTCTATGAACTCTATGAAGCTTTCATATGTCCTGCACTGAGATGAGGCTTCTGTCGGACCACTCTGCCATAAAGCCTCAACTGGTGGAGCTGCAGTGAGTGTTTACTTTGTGGAACGTTCTACCATCTCTCTCCTGCATCTCTGGAACTCAGCCACAGTGATCTTTGGGTTCTTCTTGAACTCTCTCACAGAGGATCTTCTCCGACGGTTGCTCAGTTTGGCTGGACGGTCATCTCGAAGAAGAGTCCTGGTCGTCCCAAACTTTTTCCATCTAAGGATTATGGAGGCCACTGTGCTCTTACGAACCTTGAGTGCTGCAGAAATTCTTCTGTAACCTTGGCCAGATCTGTGCCTTGGACAGTTCCTTCGACCTCATTGCTCTGACCTAAACAGCACCACCAGGAGGCAAACCACTGTCACATGTCACCAATTTCACCTCGCTGGGGGGAAAGAGCCTGAGCTTGTGCGGGAAGTTGAGCGGTATCAACTAGATAAAGTCGGCCTCACTTCCACGCACAGTTTGGGTTCTGGAACCATCTCCTTGAGAGGTGGGCTGGTGTGGGTTTAAAGCCCCTCAGCTCATTTATGTAACTGCTTACATATGTTCTATTAACTTCTCTTTCAACTTATACAGCATTTTATATCGATTCTTAGTTACGGAGTGTGGTTGGAATTCAAGGAGAACGACTCATGAACCGTAGTGTGTTTCCTACGTGGCAAGTTTCTAGGTCAAACCCATTGTCTGATCCAGCCACGTACTGGGGGCTCGATCCCAGAAATACAGAAGGTTTTAAACTCCTAATTCCTTCCACCTAAAGCCTTAATGAGATGGTCTCTCAATCTACTTCAACCAACTACAAGTTTGTGTTGACACTGTTTTGTTTCCATTCATCCTGCTGCTTCAAAAGAGTTCACTCCAATCACACTTACATTCACACCTACACAACTGGCACAGTTTCAATATTTAGTTGGATCTCAGGTGTTTAAGGAGCTGTCACTGATTTATCTCAGCTCTCCTCCTCCCCCTCTCTCTTGGTGGTGCTGTGGGGTCTGGTGCTGCTGCTGCTGCTGCTACTGCTTTAACTGGGGGTTTCAGGATCTGGATGCTGTCTCCTGAAGGGAGAGGTTTCATTGTCCTTTTCTTTTCTTTTGTTGTTGTTGTGGCAAATTTCTGTTTTTTAGTTTTTAAAAAAAAAATTGCCTTGTAAATTCCTTATTTAGGATGTTTAGCTTCGACACAGCATGATACTATAATGCTGTCATTTTTAATTCTTCATATTTTTTCGTTCTTCTTTGCCTTTTTTGTTTTTTCTTGAATGCTTAATTTTCTCTTTTCCCAATCAATCAATCAAACTTTATTTATAGAGCCCTTTACAGCACTTAAAGTGACCAAAGTGCTCCACAATAAAATTAAGGCAATATAAAACATAAAACTAAACAAAAAACAAACTGTACAAAATAAAGTGCCATTACATTACAGAGTGTTAAAATCCAGTCTGAATAAATATGTTTTTAGCCTGGATTTAAAAAGGTTAAAATCTGTGATGGGGCTCATGTCGGGGGGGCTCATGTCGGGGGGCTCATGTCGGGGGGGCTCATGTCGGGGGGGCTGTTGTCGGGGGGCTCATGTCGGGGGGCTCATGTCGGGGGGCTCATGTCGGGGGGGCTCATGTCGGGGGAATCATGTCGGGGGGGCTGTTGTCGGGGGGCTCATGTCGGGGGGCTCATGTCGGGGGGCTCATGTCGGGGGGCTCATGTCGGGGGGGCTGTTGTCGGGGGGCTCATGTCGGGGGTTCATGTCTGGGGGCTCATGTCGGGGGTTCATGTCTGGGGGCTCATGTCGGGGGGGCTCATGTCGGGGGTTCATGTCTGGGGGCTCATGTCGGGGGTTCATGTCTGGGGGCTCATGTCGGGGGGGCTCATGTCGGGGGTTCATGTCTGGGGGCTCATGTCGGGGGTTCATGTCTGGGGGCTCATGTCGGGGGGGCTCATGTCGGGGGGGCGCATGTCGGGGGGCTCATGTCTAAAGCCTGGCTGAAGTTGTGACAGAACCGCCCCTCTTAGGGACGGCTCATGACGTCCCACCTGGCTGGTCAGTATGGTCCCTATGGAAAGCCGAGATTAGTGGACAATGACAGTGACACCTGGAGAGGGGTGATCGGGAAGAACAGCTTCCCCGATCCGAACCCGAGAGGTGTTCAGTTATTGGACTTCTGTGCTAGCCACGGATTGTCCATAACAGCTTGTGCTGTCGCAGTCAAAAACCCGGGGCTGGGAGGAGTTTGGGGAGGCCATGGAGGAGAACTATTGGTCGGCCCCAAAGAAATTCTGGCAAACCGACCAGCGCCTCAGGAGGGGGAAGCAGTGCTTCACCAACACCGTTTACGGTGCGGGTGGAGACCTTCTGACCTCGACTGGGGATGTCGTCAGACGATGGAAGGAATACTTTGAGGATCTCCTTAATCCCACTGTCATGTCTTCTGAAGAGGAAGTAGAGACTGAGCACTCGGAGGCTGACTCGTCCATCACCCAAGCTGAAGTCACTGAGGTTGTTTGCAAACTCCACAGTGGCTCCGGGGGTCGATGAGATCCGCCCTAAATGAGGACCTAAAGTCTCTGGATGTTGTAAGACTGTCTTGGCTGACACGTCCCTGCAACATCGCGTGGCTGTCGGGGATAGTGCCTCTGGACTGGCAGACCAGGGTGGTGGTCGCTTTTATTTCTCATTAATGTAGACTCAGCACCCCGTCTTGACAGGAAAAGTCAAAAACATTTAGACATTTTTGCAACTGTAATAAAAAAGAAAAACTGAAATATCAGTATTCTGTAGTATTCTGACACTTTGCTCAGTACTGAGTAGACGCCCCTTTGAGCTAGAGCCGTGAGTCTTCTTGGGAACGATACGACAAGTTTTACACACCTGGATTAGTAGATCTTCTGGCATTCTTCTTGCAGATCCTCTCCAGTTCCATCAGGTTGGATGGTGAGCGTTGGTGGACAGCCATTTTCAGGTCTCTCCAGAGATGCTCAGTTGGGTTTAGGTCAGGGCTCTGTCTGGGCTGGTCAAGAATGGTCACAGAGTTGTTCTGAAGCCACTCCTTTGATCTTTTAGCTGTGTGCTTAGGGTCATTGTCTTGTTGGAAGGTGAACCTTCTGCCCAGTCTGAGGTTTTCTTGAAGGATCTCTCTGTGTTTGGCCACAGTCACCTTGTTCCTGCTGCTCAAAGACACGACCACATTACGATGCTGCCTCCATGTTTCACTGTTGGGATTGCATTGGGCAGATGATGAGCAGGGCCAGGCTTTCTCCACACATAACGCTTAGACTTAACGCCAAAAAGTTCTTCTGGTCTCATCAGGTAGGTATAGACAGGTGTGAGATTTTCCTAATCAAGTCCAATCAATTTAATTAAACACAACCAAAGAAGGAGTAGAACCATCTCAAGGAGGATCAGAAGGAGTGGACGTCATGTGAGTCAAATATGAGTGTCACAGCAAAGGCTCTGAATACTTATGATGAATACGTATTTATATATATAATCACTGCGGTGAGAATGTAGCTTCTAGACACATTTTTAGGTGGGATTGTGAGAACAAGTCTTAACAGTGAAATGTGTGGACTTCTCTCCAAAACAGAGCAGTTACAGAGGAGGCTGAAGATAAAGACTCTGCCTCCTGTTCTAGTTCAAACTCTCTGGACTCAAAGGAGCTGCAGATGAACACTCCAGTCCATAAACTGAAGGAGAAACACATTGTGTCTGATCTGATGTATTTACAGACCTCCAACTGCATCAGTGTCACCACCACAGAGACCTGAGGGAGGAGCCAGACTGTAAGAGAGGAGCAGACACAGACACTTGAGAGGATTTGAGCTTTTAAGATGGAGTCTGCCCTGTGTACACTGCTCTCAGCTCTGGTTGTGCTCCTGTGTTCTTCCCCAGAGTGTAAAGGAGAAGACACAGTGACCCAGCCAGCAGGAGACGCCTCTGCCACTCAGGGACGCTCAGCTACTATACTCTGTACGTTTCAAACTTTAGACAAATTCCCGTATTTGTTCTGGTACAAACAAGAAGGAAAAGGAGCTCCAGAATACATGATGAGTGGAGCTGGTGGAACCATTGTAAAATCTCCAGACTTTGACAAACCCAGGTTTGATGCTGAGCTGAACAAGACCAATTTCTCTCTGAAGATCCAGGATGTGGATGTGAGAGACTCTGCTGTGTACTACTGTGCTCTGAGGCCCACAGTGACAGGAAACACCTAAACTCTGAACAAAAACCTCTGGAGCAAAGACAATACTGCAGTAGCTCCACTAGAGGGCGACACTGATATTAAAGTATTCAAAAGCCACAGATGTTGGGCTTGACAGAGCTCATTTATTTCAATGGATTTTTGGAAAAAGCTGCACTCTTAAGTGAACAAATAGATTCTTTCTGGTCATTATAAACACCTGTCCTGTTCTTGTTTCTCCACAGTGAGGCGCTGCCATCCACTTTCTACTGCTTATCCTGCTGACCCGACACTTCTGTCTCCTGAGCTTTGTCTTTGAACACTTCTTCGCCACAACAGTCTGACGCCTCGCCGCGGAGACGCATCGCCGCGGAGACGCATCGCCGCGGAGACGCATCGCCGCGGAGACGCATCGCCGCGGAGACGCATCGCCGCGGAGACGCCTCGCCGCGGAGACGCATCGCCGCGGAGACGCCTCGCCGCGGAGACGCATCGCCGCGGAGACGCATCGCCGCGGAGACGCCTCGCCGCGGAGACGCATCGCCGCGGAGACGCATCGCCGCGGAGACGCATCGCCGCGGAGACGCATCGCCGCGGAGACGCATCGCCGCAGAAAGTTGGATAAAGCTGAACATGTCGGCGGCGGACGCTTTGGACGCTCTCGACCCTCGGACGCGTCCAAAGCATCGAGAGCGGCGAAAACGCAGGAGGCGTTCGACGCGTGAATGTAAACTGGACGTTTTGGACGCCGCGGTCTGAAGGGGCTTTACAGTATTATTAGGATTGTTGTGATGTTTTTATGCAAATATATTCACATTTACAAAGCAAACTAAAGATGGTCAGTCCAACAATAATGTCTATTTGTGTTAGAAATGATAGAATAAAGAAATAAAGAAGAAATGAAAGTGTTCCTCTGCTGTTTTATGTAAATGAGTTTATGAGTAAAATTAAAAGTAGATTTATTTTTCCACATTTAATACACAAGTTTGACTCGTTACATCATGATTTACTCGTCAGACGAGATCAAAGTGTTTCGTTTGAGCAGAAGAAATTAATCAGTTTTGTCCAGAGTTCAATCGAGTCATAAAAAGAGAAGCCGAGCAGATGATGTCATCAAACTCCACCCTCACACAAGGAGGTGCTCCTCACACGTCTGGAGCAGAAGAACACCAACACATCATGTTAAACACCTCCACCCTGCACACCTGCACACCTCCACCCTGCACACCTGCACACCTCCACACCTCCACCCTGCACACCTGCACACCTCCACCCTGCACACCTGCACACCTCCACCCTGCACACCTCCACACCTCCACCCTGCACACCTGCACACCTGCACACCTCCACCCTGCACACCTGCACACCTCCACCCTGCACACCTCCACACCTCCACCCTGCACACCTGCACACCTGCACACCTCCACCCTGCACACCTGCACACCTCCACCCTGCACACCTCCACCCTGCACACCTGCACACCTCCACCCTGCACACCTGCACACCTCCACCCTGCACACCTGCACACCTCCACCCTGCACACCTGCACACCTCCACCCTGCACACCTGCACACCTCCACCCTGCACACCTGCACACCTGCACACCTCCACCCTGCACACCTGCACACCTCCACCCTGCACACCTGCACACCTGCACACCTCCACCCTGCACACCTGCACACCTGCACACCTCCACCCTGCACACCTCCACCCTGCACACCTCCACCCTGCACACCTGCACCCTGCACACCTCCACCCTGCAAACCTGCACACCTCCACCCTGCACACCTGCACACCTCCACCCTGCACGCCTGCACACCTGCACCCTGCACACCTCCACCCTGCACACCTGCACACCTCCACCCTGCACACCTGCACACCTCCACCCTGCTCAACAGCACCGGGAGACCCCCAAGGGTGTGTGCTGGGCCCCCTGCTCTACTCTGTTGACACGTGTCTCGCTTCTGAACGTCAAGAAGAACAAGGAGATTATTGTGGACAAAACATAAATGGGACGCTCTCTCCTGGGTGGAGGCGGTGGAGAGGACCTGCCCCGGGGCTTTCATCAACTGTGGGAGAGGCCCAACAACGCTCTGTTCTGTGTGAGGAACCTGAGGAACCTGAGGAACCTGAGAAACCTGAGGAACCTGAGAAACCTGAGGAACCTGAGGAACCTGAGGAACCTTAGGAACCTGAGAAACCTGAGGAACCTGAGAAACCTGAGGAACCTGAGGAACCTGAGAAACCTGAGGAACCTGAGGAACCTGAGGAACCTGAGGAACCTGAGGAACCTGAGGAACCTTAGGAACCTGAGAAACCTGAGGAACCTGAGAAACCTGAGGAACCTTAGGAACCTGAGAAACCTGAGGAACCTTAGGAACCTGAGAAACCTGAGGAACCTGAGGAGCGCCCAGACCGCTGATGGTGCACTTATAGACCTGAGCCATCGGCAGTGTTCTGAGGTGTTCAGTGCGGTTCTCAGTGGTTCTCAGTGTGGTTCTCAGTGTGGTTCTCAGTGTGGTTCTCAGTGTGGTTCTCAGTGTGGTTCTCAGTGGTTCTCAGTGTGGTTCTCAGTGTGGTTCTCAGTGTGGTTCTCAGTGTGGTTCTCAGTGTGGTTTTCAGTGTGGTTCTCAGTGTGGTTCTCAGTGCGGTTCTCAGTGGTTCTCAGTGTGGTTCTCAGTGTGGTTCTCAGTGTGGTTCTCAGTGTGGTTCTCAGTGGTTCTCAGTGGTTCTCAGTGTGGTTCTCAGTGTGGTTCTCAGTGTGGTTCTCAGTGTGGTTCTCAGTGTGGTTCTCAGTGGTTCTCAGTGTGGTTCTCAGTGTGGTTCTCAGTGGTTCTCAGTGTGGTTCTCAGTGTGGTTCTCAGTGTGGTTCTCAGTGCGGTTCTCAGTGGTTCTCAGTGTGGTTCTCAGTGTGGTTCTCAGTGTGGTTCTCAGTGTGGTTCTCAGTGTGGTTCTCAGTGGTTCTCAGTGTGGTTCTCAGTGGTTCTCAGTGTGGTTCTCAGTGTGGTTCTCAATGCGGTTCTCAGGTTCTCAGTGCGGTTCTCAGTGCGGTTCTCAGGTTCTCAGTGCGGTTCTCAGTGCGGTTCTCAGTGCGGTTCTCAGGTTCTCAGTGCGGTTCTCAGTGCGGTTCTCAGTGCGGTTCTCCAGCTGCACTCAGGCCCTTCAGCAGGAGCTCCAACCTCATTCATGAAAGACACCACCTGCTCCACCTGCTCCACCTGCTCCACCTGATGACAAGGACAAGAAAAACCTTTGAATTGATTGTATTTTCAATCTACTTTCTCCTTCTCTTCCTCAGAGTTACAGCGTCGACAGTTCTTTAGAGACAGTTCTTTAGGGACAGTACTTTAGGGACAGTTCTTTAGAGACAGTTCTTTAAGGACAGTTCTTTAGAGACAGTTCTTTAGGGACAGTTCTTTAGGGACAGTTCTTTAGAGACAGTTCTTTAGGGACAGTTCTTTAGGTACAGTACTTTAGAAACAGTTCTTTAGAGACAGTTCTTTAGGGACAGTTCTTTAGGGACAGTTCTTTAGGGACAGTTCTTTAGAGACAGTTCTTTAGAGACAGTTCTTTAGGGACAGTTCTTTAGAGACAGTTCTTTAGGGACAGTTCTTTAGGGACAGTTCTTTAGAGACAGTTATTTAGAGACAGTTCTTTAGAGACCGTTCTTTAGGGACAGTTCTTTAGAGACAGTTCTTTAGGGACAGTTCTTTAGGGACAGTTCTTTAGAGACAGTTCTTTAGGGACAGTTCTTTAGGGACAGTTATTTAGGGACAGTTCTTTAGAGACAGTTCTTTAGAGACCGTTCTTTAGGGACAGTTCTTTAGAGACAGTTCTTTAGGGACAGTTCTTTAGGGACAGTTCTTTAGAGACAGTTCTTTAGGGACAGTTCTTTAGGGACAGTTATTTAGGGACAGTTCTTTAGGGACAGTTCTTTAGGGACAGTTATTTAGGTACAGTTCTTTAGAGACAGTTCTTTAGAGACAGTTCTTTAGGTACAGTTCTTTAGGGACAGTTCTTTAGGGACAGTTATTTAGGGACAGTTATTTAGGTACAGTTCTTTAGAGACAGTTCTTTAGAGGCTGCTCTTTAGGGACAGTTCTTTAGGGACAGTTCTTTAGGGACAGTTCTTTAGAGACAGTTCTTTAGGGACAGTTCTTTAGGGACAGTTCTTTAGAGACAATTCTTTAGGGACAGTTCTTTAGAGACAGTTCTTTAGAGACAGTTCTTTAGGGACAGTTTGGTCGGCGATATTTGATGTTGGCACAATATTTGAAAGAAAACTGCCAGATTGTGTTCCAGACGATGTAAAGTTAAACGTGCAGAACATGGTTGTGTTTTCCTCTGTTCAAAGATGAAGTTGTGCTTCTCACTCACAGTCACAAGATGGCGCTCTCGCGTCAGTGTTCTGCAGCCGGGCCATGGGCGCCACCTGCAGGCGGTGACGGTCAAACATCTGCAGCTCTGAGGCTTCTGTCGTGGGTTTTCTATTGAAAGACTTCAAGAGGAAAAAGGAAAACTTCAGCAGAATCGTCTTTAGTCCAATGACGAGGATTTATTATTATTCTATAAAACACGTCTGTCGCTCAGTCAAGTCACGACAGGAAACACACGTGTCAAACCAGGAAGTGTGACCACCACGTCCGCAGTGAAGAAGCAGTGACATTAGTGAAGGGGACGAGGCCTGTCGTCTGGTCCTGTCATCTGGTCCTGTCATCTGGTCCTGTCGTCTGGTCCTGTCATCTGGTCCTGTCGTCTGGTCCTGTCATCTGGTCCTGTCATCTGGTCCTGTCGTCTGGTCCTGTCATCTGGTCCTGTCATCTGGTCCTGTCATCTGGTCCTGTCATCTGGTCCTGTCGTCTGGTCCTATCATCTGGTCCTGTCATCTGGTCCTGTCATCTGGTCCTGTCGTCTGGTCCTGTCGTCTGGTCCTGTCATCTGGTCCTGTCGTCTGGTCCTGTCATCTGGTCCTGTCATCTGGTCCTGTCATCTGGTCCTGTCATCTGGTCCTGTCATCTGGTCCTGTCGTCTGGTCCTATCATCTGGTCCTGTCATCTGGTCCTGTCATCTGGTCCTGTCGTCTGGTCCTGTCATCTGGTCCTGTCACCTGGTCCTGTCGTCTGGTCCTGTCATCTGGTCCTGTCATCTGGTCCTGTCATCTGGTCCTGTCATCTGGTCCTGTCGTCTGGTCCTATCATCTGGTCCTGTCATCTGGTCCTGTCATCTGGTCCTGTCATCTGGTCCTGTCGTCTGGTCCTGTCATCTGGTCCTGTCATCTGGTCCTGTCATCTGGTCCTGTCGTCTGGTCCTGTCATCTGGTCCTGTCATCTGGTCCTGTCATCTGGTCCTGTCGTCTGGTCCTGTCATCTGGTCCTGTCATCTGGTCCTGTCATCTGGTCCTGTCATCTGGTCCTGTCATACGACGACACAAAGGGGACGAACAACGAGGTGAGGGACAAGCCACGCCCATGGAGCAGGAGGAGCAGGAAACACGGAAGAACAGGCAACAAGGGGCGGATCCTGGCACTGTCAAGGGCAATACAATCTAAATTATATAAATTATTTCTAATCTGGATAAATACTAACATATGAAAAACAATGATGAAAGAGAAACTCATCTTGTTTTGACGGATGAAGAATGTACTTTTGAATGTACTTTTAGAATGTACTTTTAGAATGTACTTTTAGAATGTACTTTTAGAATGTACTTTTAGAATGTACTTTTAGAATGTACTTTTGAATGTACTTTTGAATGTACTTTAGAATGTACTTTTGAATGTACTTTAGAATGTACTTTAGAATGTACTTTTAGAATGTACTTTTGAATGTACTTTAGAATGTACTTTAGAATGTACTTTTAGAATGTACTTTTAGAATGTACTTTTAGAATGTACTTTTAGAATGTACTTTTAGAATGTACTTTTGAATGTACTTTTGAATGTACTTTAGAATGTACTTTTGAATGTACTTTAGAATGTACTTTAGAATGTACTTTAGAATGTACTTTTAGAATGTACTTTTAGAATGTACTTTTAGAATGTACTTTTAGAATGTACTTTTGAATGTACTTTAGAATGTACTTTTGAATGTACTTTAGAATGTACTTTAGAATGTACTTTTAGAATGTACTTTTGAATGTACTTTAGAATGTACTTTAGAATGTACTTTTAGAATGTACTTTTAGAATGTACTTTTGAATGTACTTTAGAATGTACTTTAGAATGTACTTTTAGAATGTACTTTTAGAATGTACTTTAGAATGTACTTTTAGAATGTACTTTTAGAATGTACTTTTGAATGTACTTTAGAATGTACTTTAGAATGTACTTTAGAATGTACTTTTAGAATGTACTTTTGAATGTACTTTAGAATGTACTTTAGAATGTACTTTTAGAATGTACTTTTAGAATGTACTTTTGAATGTACTTTAGAATGTACTTTAGAATGTACTTTTAGAATGTACTTTTAGAATGTACTTTAGAATGTACTTTTAGAATGTACTTTTAGAATGTACTTTTAGAATGTACTTTTGAATGTACTTTAGAATGTACTTTAGAATGTACTTTTAGAATGTACTTTTAGAATGTACTTTAGAATGTACTTTTAGAATGTACTTTTAGAATGTACTTTTGAATGTACTTTAGAATGTACTTTAGAATGTACTTTAGAATGTACTTTTAGAATGTACTTTTGAATGTACTTTAGAATGTACTTTAGAATGTACTTTTAGAATGTACTTTTGAATGTACTTTAGAATGTACTTTAGAATGTACTTTTAGAATGTACTTTTAGAATGTACTTTAGAATGTACTTTTAGAATGTACTTTTTGAATGTACTTTTGAATGTACTTTAGAATGTACTTTTGAATGTACTTTAGAATGTACTTTAGAATGTACTTTTAGAATGTACTTTTGAATGTACTTTTGGAAGGTATTTTTAGAAGGTACTTTTGGAATGTACTTATATGAAATGTACTCTAGGAATGTTCTTTTGAAATAACTTTAGAAGGCACTTTATGAATGTACTTTTGGAATGTACTTTTAGAATGTACTTTTGAATGTACTTTTGAATGTACTTTTGGAATGTACTTTTAGAATGTACTTTTGAATGTACTTTTGAATGTACTTTAGAATGTACTTTTGGAAGGTATTTTTAGAAGGTACTTTTGGAATGTACTTAAGGAATGTACTTTTAGAACGTACTTTTGAATGTTTTTGAATGTACTTTTGAATGTACTTTTGAATGTACTTTTGAATGTACTTTTGAATGTACTTTTGGAATGTACTTTTGAATGTACTTTTGAATGTACTTTTGAATGTACTTTTGAATGTACTTTTGGAATGTACTTTTGAATGTACTTTTGGAAGGTATTTTTAGAAGGTACTTTTGGAATGTACTTAAGGAATGTACTTTTAGAACGTACTTTTGAATGTTTTTGAATGTACTTTTGAATGTACTTTTGGAATGTACTTTTGGAACGTACTTTTGAATGTACTTTTGAATGTACTTTTGAATGTACTTTTGAATGTACTTTTGAATGTACTTTTGGAATGTACTTTTGGAATGTACTTTTTTGGAACTGGTTGGTACTGGTTTGGAAGCGGCGAGTGCTTCACACGTTCTTACAGAACTAACATGCCTCTCGCCTGGTTGTGGCGCTCGGCCCTAATAATGAATAAATGATTAAATGTAATGAGTAACTGGTCCAGTTTGAACTGTCATTGATATGAATATTTATATCTGTTCTTTTGTCATCATTATATCTTAAAGGTGGTATGGACGATTTTTCGGCGATTTGAGAACGCAGGCGGAAGTGCGTATGCCACTCCCCCGTGCACATGCCACTCCCCCGTGCACATGCCACTCCCCCGTGCACATGCCACTCCCCCGTGTGGACTGATACAACACACACGTGCGTTTGTTTATTAGCGCGACAGATCTCATCACATCTCTCGTCTCCCGTAGATTTCTGTCCACTTCTGCGTCAGCTCCAACTGTCTTTCTCCGTCTTCATTTTGTCCCGTACACTGAGGGAACTATATTATGATAGATCCATGCGCTTAGGCACGCGGAAACGTGGGGACGAGCCTGACGCGGCTGCAGGTGAGCGACAGGTGCGTTTTATGATTGACACGTGGCAGGACAAATGATTTATCCACGACACCAGGAAATATGATAAAACATGTGCTGAAAAAAATCGTCCATACCACCTTTAAATAAAATACAATAAAACAAATGTAATAAAGTTAAATGTTTGTATCAAAGTCGTGTGTGTGATCTCTGTGGTTTTATTGGCTGTGTGGGCCCCTGCTGCTGCTCTCTGATTGGCCGTCCCTGTGGCTGCGGTGCTGCTCTCTGATTGGCCGTCCCTGTGGCTGCGGTGCTGCTCTCTGATTGGCCGCCCCTGTGGCTGCGGTGCTGCTCTCTGATTGGCTGCGGTCATGTTTCCACAGGATGCGGAGGCGGCCACACGTCACAAACGCCGCGGTTTGGCCTAGTGCATGATGGGACGGAAACGTGTGGGCAGGAAACAGGAAACAGGAAGTGCACCTGCGAGGTCCCGCCCACTCTGCGGTGTGTGAGCTGTGCACTTTCTGACTGCGGCCGCTCGCTCTGTGGAGAAACATCCTGTGAACTCTGAAGACTCAAACCACTGACACATGTTTATGAGACAGAGATGAACTTTCCTCTTCGTAAACAGCAGAAGAGATAAAGCTGCATATTTACAAGTTTAAACACAAATCTGCCATTAAAAAGAGAGAACTTATGATATTTAACATTTTCATTCTTAAATTTGAGAGTAGAAACACGGACACGTCAGAATAAGTGGATCGAGGAGGTTTTGAGACTTTTACAGGAGGAATAACGACAGATGCTTTGAGTGATAAAGTTCACCACTGGAGTTTTGTCAATTTGTGCACTTTGGACTTTGGTGAGAAGGTTTTGAGAGAACTCAGTTCTGAAATCAGCTCTGTCCATGTGAAAGAGGCGACACAGTCTCTTCATTTAAGTCCAGGCTTAAAACGTTCCTCTTGAAATGACTTATGGTCAGAGCAGTTTGGAACAGAAATATAAAGCTACAGTTTCAGCTCCGCTGCCCTAGCAGCAACTCTGGGGGAAGTATGAGCTCTGTCCTCTGATAATCACTTATTCTATCAAACTATATTTACTATTTCATTTCACTTGTGTCTGTTCATTGTCTTTTCTTCTTCTTCTCTCACTTCCTGTCGTGAGTGGAACAGACACATGACCTGTGGACCCAGATGATCTTCTCCTGGAGAAACAGTCTCTACTCCAGATGAACAGTTCTTCATCTGCCTGGAAGAACTGGTTCTCCTCCTGAAGAACTGGTTCTCCTCCTCCAGCTCTCTCGTCCTGTGAGGGTCAGATCTCTCCTTCATGTGGAACCCCTCCAGGTTTCTACTTTTTCCCAAAAAGGTTTTTTGTAGTTTTTCCTGCAGAAGGAGGGTCTAAGGACAGAGGACTCTGGGACATCGTCCCTCGTCCCCACGGACATTGTTTAATCCATTATTCACTGTCGCCCTCAGAGGCAACTTGGAGTTGTGTTTGTTGTTGTTCTTGTTGTTCTTGTTGTTCTTGTTGTTGTCATTGTTGTTGTCGTTGTTGTTGTTGTTGTTGTCCTGAACGTTCCTGGAGTATGGAGCAGACTTAGACCCTGATGCCGTGAGCTGATCGTGTCGTTCTTTACCCATGAGCCTCTGCTGCTCTGGATTCAGAATGTGTAAAACGTTGTGTGTTTGAACCTGAAAATATGCAGCTCTCGTCCTAAGACGTCTTTGTAGAGCAGAATGACCTCTGACTTTAGAAAGACCAACGTTCATGGAAAATGTGTCCATTTAAAAACATCCTAAAGAACACCTGGAGAACACCTGGAGAACACCTGGAGAACACCAGGAGAACACCTGGAGAACACCTGGAGAACACCTGGAGAACACCTGGAGAACACCTGGAGGTGTCTTGTGACAAAGTGAAGGAAATCATTTCAAATATGAGAAAGAACTTCCGTGATATTAGTGCAGCTCTGATTAAAAGACAAAGCATCACACACGTGGTGAATCTTTCATCCGCTCACATTCCCTCAATGCTGAAGGTTGCTGTTGTCCAGAAGTTAGGTGAAAAGGACCATCCCAACATCTACAGGCCTGTGTCCATCCTGCCTGTAGTGTCCATCCTGCCTGTGGTGTCCATCCTGCCTGTGGTGTCCATCCTGCCTGTGGTGTCCATCCTGCCTGTGGTGTCCATCCTGCCTGTTGTGTCCATCCTGCCTGTGGTGTCCATCCTGCCTGTGGTGTCCATCCTGCCTGTGGTGTCCATCCTGCCTGTGGTGTCCATCCTGCCTGTGGTGTCCATCCTGCCTGTGGTGTCCATCCTGCCTGTTGTGTCCATCCTGCCTGTGGTGTCCATCCTGCCTGTTGTGTCCATCCTGCCTGTGGTGTCCATCCTGCCTGTGGTGTCCATCCTGCCTGTGGTGTCCATCCTGCCTGTGGTGTCCATCCTGCCTGTTGTGTCCATCCTGCCTGTGGTGTCCATCCTGCCTGTGGTGTCCATCCTGCCTGTTGTGTCCATCCTGCCTGTGGTGTCCATCCTGCCTGTGGTGTCCAAAGTCCTGGAGTAGGTCATTGCAGAACAACTGATAGAACATCTCAATTCCTTTCTGTTAGAGAAGATCAAGAATTGTCTGGACAAAGGCCAAGTTGTTGGTGCAGTGTTTTTAGATCTTAAAAAGGCCTTGGACACTGGGGACCACAGCATCTTATTAGACCAGCTCCAGTCCTTTAAACCTCACTACACACTACAGAGGCTGAAAACAGATCTTGAGCCGACACAGTGTGTGAGAGTGAAATGGAATAAATGAAGCCTGAGGCCTAATAACATGGGGTACCACAAGGTTCTGTGCTGGGACCTTTGCTCTTCACCATGTACATAAATGACCTCTCAGACGCTGCCAAGGCCTAATAATCATAATTGATAGCGACTTAAAGTTTCTAAGTCATATAAAGTACATCTGTAAAAAACTAAACCAAATGTGAGTTACTTTTGCTTCATAAGCGTCAAGGAATCAGACAATACACCGATGCTATTCCTTAACACACAGAGAACACAATTCAACTTAGAATATCAGACATTTGTATGACAAGCTTGGGAGAAAACGCGGGGACTGATCACGCAGGCTGTGGTACGCAGCCTGCGTGATCCTCCTGTGTCTCACACCGTTTTTTCCCATGCTGGTTGGTTTTATTAGATATTCTGGAATAGGCGGGTCACATTTCTCATTGGTCAGCCTCACATCAAGGCACTTGTTTTACAGCTGGTATTTTTCCTAGAGATCAAGCATTGGGTAAACAGTACCCAAACTCCTCTGGGCTGTCACACCCCCTCCTGGGGCAACATTCTTTGGCCCATCTTTAGGACCCCTTCACTGCAGTTTGTCACACACCCGTTCTTCTCTTAGACTAATGATGCAGATAAAATGTCACTATTATGCAGATAAAATACATCACAGAAATATAATCATATATTCACATTTTATCACAATAAGACGGGCGGCTCTGCTATAATTACATGCCTGTACTTACATGCCTGTACTTACATGCATGTAAGTACAGGCATGTACTTACATGCCTGTACTTACATACATGTACTTACATACATGTACTTACATAGATGTACTTACAAGCATGTAAGTATATGCATGTACTTACATGCATGTACTTACATGCATGTACTTACATGTATGTAAGTACATGCATGTACTTACATGCATGTACTTAGGACCTGTATGTGAGTACATGTACTTACATACATGTACTTACATACATGTACTTACATACATGTACTTACATGCATCTCTCATATTGTCTGACCTCATGGTCACATGCAGCAGCATCAGGTGTTTGTCACCATGTGACATCATCAGCACAAAGTTGTTACATTTGAGAATTTTGTAAATTTGAGCACATTGAAACATTGTTTTTTAAATGTTTACATAATCATGGGAACTGTGTGGTTCCAAACACCAGAGCCTCTGTGAGTGGGGACTGTGTGGTTCCAAACACCAGAGCCTCTGTGAGTGGGGACTGTGTGGTTCCAAACACCAGAGCCTCTGTGAGTGGGGACTGTGTGGTTCCAAACACCAGAGCCTCTGTGAGTGGGGACTGTGTGGTTCTAAACACCAGAGCCTCTGTGAGTGGGGACTGTGTGCGTCCAAACACCAGAGCCTCTTTGAGTGGGGACTGTGTGGTTCTAAACACCAGAGCCTCTGTGAGTGGGGACTGTGTGGTTCCAAACACCAGAGCCTCTGTGAGTGGGGACTGTGTGGTTCCAAACACCAGAGCCTCTGTGAGTGGGGACTGTGTGGTTCCAAACACCAGAGCCTCTGTGAGTGGGGACTGTGTGGTTCCAAACACAAGAGCCTCTGTGAGTGGGGACTGTGTGGTTCTAAACACCAGAGCCTCTGTGAGTGGGGACTGTGTGGTTCTAAACACCAGAGCCTCTGTGAGTGGGGACTGTGTGGTTCCAAACACCAGAGCCTCTGTGAGTGGGGACTGTGTGGTTCCAAACACCAGAGCCTCTGTGAGTGGGGACTGTGTGGTTCCAAACACCAGAGCCTCTGTGAGTGGGGACTGTGTGGTTCTAAACACCAGAGCCTCTGTGAGTGGGGACTGTGTGGTTCTAAACACCAGAGCCTCTGTGAGTGGGGACTGTGTGGTTCCAAACACCAGAGCCTCTGTGAGTGGGGACTGTGTGGTTCCAAACACCAGAGCCTCTGTGAGTGGGGACTGTGTGGTTCCAAACACCAGAGCCTCTGTGAGTGGGGACTGTGTGGTTCCAAACACCAGAGCCTCTGTGAGTGGGGACTGTGTGGTTCTAAACACCAGAGCCTCTGTGAGTGGGGACTGTGTGGTTCTAAACACAGGAGCCTCTGTGAGTGGGGACTGTGTGGTTCTAAACACCAGAGCGTCTGTGGGTGGGGACTGTGTGGTTCCAAACACAGGAGCGTCTGTGAGTGGGGACTGTGTGGTTCCAAACACAGGAGCCTCTGTGAGTGGGGACTGTGTGGTTCCAAACACAGGAGCCTCTGTGAGTGGGGACTGTGTGGTTCTAAACACCAGAGCCTCTGTGAGTGGGGACTGTGTGGTTCTAAACACAGGAGCCTCTGTGAGTGGGGACTGTGTGGTTCTAAACACCAGAGCCTCTGTGAGTGGGGACTGTGTGGTTCCAAACACCAGAGCCTCTGTGAGTGGGGACTGTGTGATTCTAAACACCAGAGCCTCTGTGAGTGGGGACAGTGTGGTTCTAAACACCAGAGCCTCTGTGAGTGGGGACTGTGTGGTTCCAAACACCAGAGCCTCTGTGAGTGGGGACTGTGTGGTTCTAAACACCAGAGCCTCTGTGAGTGGGGACTGTGTGGTTCTAAACACCAGAGCCTCTGTGAGTGGGGACTGTGTGGTTCCAAACACAGGAGCCTCTGTGAGTGGGGACTGTGTGGTTCCAAACACCAGAGCCTCTGTGAGTGGGGACTGTGTGGTTCCAAACACCAGAGCCTCTGTGAGTGGGGACTGTGTGGTTCCAAACACCAGAGCCTCTGTGAGTGGGGACTGTGTGGTTCCAAACACCAGAGCCTCTGTGAGTGGGGACTGTGTGGTTCCAAACACCAGAGCCTCTGTGAGTGGGGACTGTGTGGTTCTAAACACCAGAGCCTCTGTGAGTGGGGACTGTGTGGTTCCAAACACCAGAGCCTCTGTGAGTGGGGACTGTGTGGTTCCAAACACCAGAGCCTCTGTGAGTGGGGACTGTGTGGTTCTAAACACCAGAGCCTCTGTGAGTGGGGACTGTGTGGTTCTAAACACCAGAGCCTCTGTGAGTGGGGACTGTGTGGTTCTAAACACCAGAGCCTCTGTGAGTGGGGACTGTGTGGTTCCAAACACCAGAGCCTCTGTGAGTGGGGACTGTGTGGTTCTAAACACCAGAGCCTCTGTGAGTGGGGACTGTGTGGTTCCAAACACCAGAGCCTCTGTGAGTGGGGACTGTGTGGTTCCAAACACCAGAGCGTCTGTGAGTGGGGACTGTGTGGTTCCAAACACCAGAGCCTCTGTGAGTGGGGACTGTGTGGTTCTAACCACCAGAGCCTCTGTGAGTGGGGACTGTGTGGTTCTAAACACCAGAGCCTCTGTGAGTGGGGACTGTGTGGTTCCAAACACCAGAGCCTCTGTGAGTGGGGACTGTGTGGTTCTAAACACCAGAGCCTCTGTGAGTGGGGACTGTGTGGTTCCAAACACCAGAGCCTCTGTGAGTGGGGACTGTGTGGTTCCAAACACCAGAGCGTCTGTGAGTGGGGACTGTGTGGTTCCAAACACCAGAGCCTCTGTGAGTGGGGACTGTGTGGTTCCAAACACCAGAGCCTCTGTGAGTGGGGACTGTGTGGTTCTAAACACCAGAGCCTCTGTGATGGGGACTGTGTGGTTCCAAACACCAGAGCCTCTGTGAGTGGGGACTGTGTGGTTCTAAACACCAGAGCCTCTGTGAGTGGGGACTGTGTGGTTCCAAACACCAGAGCCTCTGTGAGTGGGGACTGTGTGGTTCTAAACACCAGAGCCTCTGTGAGTGGGGACTGTGTGGTTCCAAACACAGGAGCCTCTGTGAGTGGGACTGTGTGGTTCCAAACACCAGAGCCTCTGTGAGTGGGGACTGTGTGGTTCTAAACACAGGAGCCTCTGTGAGTGGGGACTGTGTGGTTCCAAACACCAGAGCCTCTGTGAGTGGGGACTGTGTGGTTCCAAACACCAGAGCCTCTCTGAGTGGGGACTGTGTGGTTCCAAACACCAGAGCGTCTGTGAGTGGGGACTGTGTGGTTCCAAACACCAGAGCCTCTGTGAGTGGGGACTGTGTGGTTCCAAACACCAGAGCCTCTGTGAGTGGGGACTGTGTGGTTCCAAACACCAGAGCCTCTGTGAGTGGGGACTGTGTGGTTCTAAACACCAGAGCCTCTGTGAGTGGGGACTGTGTGGTTCTAAACACCAGAGCCTCTGTGAGTGGGGACTGTGTGGTTCTAAACACCAGAGCCTCTGTGAGTGGGGACTGTGTGGTTCCAAACACCAGAGCCTCTGTGAGTGGGGACTGTGTGGTTCTAAACACCAGAGCCTCTGTGAGTGGGGACTGTGTGGTTCCAAACACCAGAGCCTCTGTGAGTGGGGACTGTGTGGTTCCAAACACCAGAGCCTCTGTGAGTGGGGACTGTGTGGTTCCAAACACCAGAGCCTCTGTGAGTGGGGACTGTGTGGTTCCAAACACCAGAGCCTCTGTGAGTGGGGACTGTGTGGTTCTAAACACAGGAGCCTCTGTGAGTGGGGACTGTGTGGTTCCAAACACCAGAGCCTCTGTGAGTGGGGACTGTGTGGTTCTAAACACCAGAGCCTCTGTGAGTGGGGACTATGTGGTTCTAAACACCAGAGCCTCTGTGAGTGGGGACTGTGTGGTTCTAAACACCAGAGCCTCTGTGAGTGGGGACTGTGTGGTTCCAAACACCAGAGCCTCTGTGAGTGGGGACTGTGTGGTTCCAAACACCAGAGCCTCTCTGAGTGGGGACTGTGTGGTTCCAAACACCAGAGCGTCTGTGAGTGGGGACTGTGTGGTTCCAAACACCAGAGCCTCTGTGAGTGGGGACTGTGTGGTTCCAAACACCAGAGCCTCTGTGAGTGGGGACTGTGTGGTTCCAAACACCAGAGCCTCTGTGAGTGGGACTGTGTGGTTCCAAACACCAGAGCCTCTGTGAGTGGGGACTGTGTGGTTCTAAACACCAGAGCCTCTGTGGGTGGGGACTGTGTGGTTCTAAATATGGTCATGAGAGGTGGGGTTTAATGACACAATGTGAGCTGCCACGCCCGTCCTGCCACGCCCGTCCTGCCACGCCCGTCCTGCCACTGGACATGTCAATCCTTTGCCTTTGTCAGGGTCAAAGGTCACAAACTCAGAACTTGCTTTCAACAGCGAATAAATAGAATCAATTCAAAAAGAACAAACGCTCAGTTTTTCAAACGAGTTTCATGAAGGAAAGTGACAGAAGCCGCTCGAAACAGACCTACTGAAACAGACCTGCTGAAACAGACCCTACTGAAACAGACCTGCTGAAACAGACCTACTGAAACAGACCTGCTGAAACAGACCTACTGAAACAGACCTGCTGAAACAGACCTACTGAAACAGACCTGCTGAAACAGACCTGCTGAAACAGACCTACTGAAACAGACCTGCTGAAACAGACCTGCTGAAACAGACCTGCTGAAACAGACCTGCTGAAACAGACCTACTGAAACAGACCTGCTGAAACAGACCTGCTGAAACAGACCCTACTGAAACAGACCTGCTGAAACAGACCTACTGAAACAGACCTGCTGAAACAGACCTACTGAAACAGACCTGCTGAAACAGACCTGCTGAAACAGACCTGCTGAAACAGACCCTACTGAAACAGACCTGCTGAAACAGACCCTACTGAAACAGACCTGCTGAAACAGACCTACTGAAACAGACCTACTGAAACTGACCTACTGAAACAGACCTACTGAAACAGACCTGCTGAAACAGACCTACTGAAACAGACCTACTGAAACAGACCTGCTGAAACAGACCTACTGAAACAGACCCTACTGAAACAGACCTACTGAAACAGACCTGCTGAAACAGACCTGCTGAAACAGACCCTACTGAAACAGACCCTACTGAAACAGACCTACTGAAACAGACCTGCTGAAACAGACCTGCTGAAACAGACCTGCTGAAACAGACCTACTGAAACAGACCTGCTGAAACAGACCTACTGAAACAGACCTGCTGAAACAGACCTGCTGAAACAGACCCTGCTGAAACAGACCTACTGAAACAGACCTACTGAAACAGACCTGCTGAAACAGACCTACTGAAACAGACCTACTGAAACAGACCTGCTGAAACAGACCTGCTGAAACAGACCTGCTGAAACAGACCTGCTGAAACAGACCTGCTGAAACAGACCTGCTGAAACAGACCTACTGAAACAGACCTGCTGAAACAGACCTGCTGAAACAGACCTGCTGAAACAGACCTGCTGAAACAGACCTACTGAAACAGACCTGCTGAAACAGACCTACTGAAACAGACCTGCTGAAACAGACCTGCTGAAACAGACCTGCTGAAACAGACCTACTGAAACAGACCTGCTGAAACAGACCTGCTGAAACAGACCTACTGAAACAGACCTGCTGAAACAGACCCTACTGAAACAGACCTGCTGAAACAGACCTACTGAAACAGACCTGCTGAAACAGACCTACTGAAACAGACCTGCTGAAACAGACCTGCTGAAACAGACCTGCTGAAACAGACCTGCTGAAACAGACCCTACTGAAACAGACCTGCTGAAACAGACCTACTGAAACAGACCTACTGAAACAGACCTACTGAAACAGACCTGCTGAAACAGACCTACTGAAACAGACCTACTGAAACAGACCTGCTGAAACAGACCTACTGAAACAGACCCTACTGAAACAGACCTACTGAAACAGACCTGCTGAAACAGACCCTACTGAAACAGACCCTACTGAAACAGACCTACTGAAACAGACCTGCCGAAACAGACCTGCTGAAACAGACCTGCTGAAACAGACCTACTGAAACAGACCTGCTGAAACAGACCTACTGAAACAGACCTGCTGAAACAGACCTGCTGAAACAGACCCTACTGAAACAGACCTACTGAAACAGACCTACTGAAACAGACCTGCTGAAACAGACCTACTGAAACAGACCTACTGAAACAGACCTGCTGAAACAGACCTGCTGAAACAGACCTACTGAAACAGACCTGCTGAAACAGACCTGCTGAAACAGACCTGCTGAAACAGACCCTACTGAAACAGACCTACTGAAACAGACCTGCTGAAACAGACCTGCTGAAACAGACCCTACTGAAACAGACCCTACTGAAACAGACCTACTGAAACAGACCTACTGAAACAGACCTGCTGAAACAGACCCTACTGAAACAGACCTACTGAAACAGACCCTACTGAAACAGACCTACTGAAACAGACCTACTGAAACAGACCTGCTGAAACAGACCTACTGAAACAGACCTACTGAAACAGACCTGCTGAAACAGACCTACTGAAACAGACCTGCTGAAACAGACCTACTGAAACAGACCTACTGAAACAGACCTGCTGAAACAGACCTACTGAAACAGACCTACTGAAACAGACCCTACTGAAACAGACCTGCTGAAACAGACCCTACTGAAACAGACCTGCTGAAACAGACCTACTGAAACAGACCTACTGAAACAGACCCTACTGAAACAGACCCTACTGAAACAGACCTACTGAAACAGACCTGCTGAAACAGACGGACTGTGTGGTTCCAAACACCAGAGCCTCTGTGAGTGGGGACTGTGTGGTTCTAAACACCAGAGCCTCTGTGAGTGGGGACTGTGTGGTTCTAAACACCAGAGCCTCTGTGAGTGGGGACTGTGTGGTTCTAAACACCAGAGCCTCTGTGAGTGGGGACTGTGTGGTTCCAAACACCAGAGCCTCTGTGAGTGGGGACTGTGTGGTTCTAAACACCAGAGCCTCTGTGAGTGGGGACTGTGTGGTTCCAAACACCAGAGCCTCTGTGAGTGGGGACTGTGTGGTTCCAAACACCAGAGCGTCTGTGAGTGGGGACTGTGTGGTTCCAAACACCAGAGCCTCTGTGAGTGGGGACTGTGTGGTTCCAAACACCAGAGCCTCTGTGAGTGGGGACTGTGTGGTTCTAAACACCAGAGCCTCTGTGATGGGGACTGTGTGGTTCCAAACACCAGAGCCTCTGTGAGTGGGGACTGTGTGGTTCTAAACACCAGAGCCTCTGTGAGTGGGGACTGTGTGGTTCCAAACACCAGAGCCTCTGTGAGTGGGGACTGTGTGGTTCTAAACACCAGAGCCTCTGTGAGTGGGGACTGTGTGGTTCCAAACACAGGAGCCTCTGTGAGTGGGACTGTGTGGTTCAAAACACCAGAGCCTCTGTGAGTGGGGACTGTGTGGTTCTAAACACAGGAGCCTCTGTGAGTGGGGACTGTGTGGTTCCAAACACCAGAGCCTCTGTGAGTGGGGACTGTGTGGTTCCAAACACCAGAGCCTCTGTGAGTGGGGACTGTGTGGTTCTAAACACCAGAGCCTCTGTGAGTGGGGACTGTGTGGTTCTAAACACCAGAGCCTCTGTGAGTGGGGACTGTGTGGTTCCAAACACCAGAGCCTCTGTGAGTGGGGACTGTGTGGTTCCAAACACCAGAGCCTCTGTGAGTGGGGACTGTGTGGTTCTAAACACCAGAGCCTCTGTGAGTGGGGACTGTGTGGTTCTAAACACCAGAGCCTCTGTGAGTGGGGACTGTGTGGTTCTAAACACCAGAGCCTCTGTGAGTGGGGACTGTGTGGTTCCAAACACCAGAGCCTCTGTGAGTGGGGACTGTGTGGTTCTAAACACCAGAGCCTCTGTGAGTGGGGACTGTGTGGTTCCAAACACCAGAGCCTCTGTGAGTGGGGACTGTGTGGTTCCAAACACCAGAGCCTCTGTGAGTGGGGACTGTGTGGTTCCAAACACCAGAGCCTCTGTGAGTGGGGACTGTGTGGTTCCAAACACCAGAGCCTCTGTGAGTGGGGACTGTGTGGTTCTAAACACAGGAGCCTCTGTGAGTGGGGACTGTGTGGTTCCAAACACCAGAGCCTCTGTGAGTGGGGACTGTGTGGTTCTAAACACCAGAGCCTCTGTGAGTGGGGACTGTGTGGTTCTAAACACCAGAGCCTCTGTGAGTGGGGACTGTGTGGTTCTAAACACCAGAGCCTCTGTGAGTGGGGACTGTGTGGTTCCAAACACCAGAGCCTCTGTGAGTGGGGACTGTGTGGTTCCAAACACCAGAGCCTCTGTGAGTGGGGACTGTGTGGTTCCAAACACCAGAGCGTCTGTGAGTGGGGACTGTGTGGTTCCAAACACCAGAGCCTCTGTGAGTGGGACTGTGTGGTTCCAAACACCAGAGCCTCTGTGAGTGGGGACTGTGTGGTTCTAAACACCAGAGCCTCTGTGAGTGGGGACTGTGTGGTTCCAAACACCAGAGCCTCTGTGAGTGGGGACTGTGTGGTTCTAAACACCAGAGCCTCTGTGAGTGGGGACTGTGTGGTTCTAAACACCAGAGCCTCTGTGAGTGGGGACTGTGTGGTTCCAAACACCAGAGCCTCTGTGAGTGGGGACTGTGTGGTTCTAAACACAGGAGCCTCTGTGAGTGGGGACTGTGTGGTTCTAAACACAGGAGCCTCTGTGAGTGGGGACTGTGTGGTTCTAAATATGGTCATGAGAGGTGGGGTTTAATGACACAATGTGAGCTGCCACGCCCGTCCTGCCACGCCCGTCCTGCCACGCCCGTCCTGCCACTGGACATGTCAATCCTTTGCCTTTGTCAGGGTCAAAGGTCACAAACTCAGAACTTGCTTTCAACAGCGAATAAATAGAATCAATTCAAAAAGAACAAACGCTCAGTTTTTCAAACGAGTTTCATGAAGGAAAGTGACAGAAGCCGCTCGAAACAGACCTACTGAAACAGACCTGCTGAAACAGACCTGCTGAAACAGACCTGCTGAAACAGACCTACTGAAACAGACCTACTGAAACAGACCTACTGAAACAGACCTGCTGAAACAGACCTGCTGAAACAGACCTACTGAAACAGACCTACTGAAACAGACCTACTGAAACAGACCTGCTGAAACAGACCTGCTGAAACAGACCTACTGAAACAGACCTACTGAAACAGACCTGCTGAAACAGACCTACTGAAACAGACCTGCTGAAACAGACCTGCTGAAACAGACCTGCTGAAACAGACCTACTGAAACAGACCTACTGAAACAGACCTACTGAAACAGACCTGCTGAAACAGACCTACTGAAACAGACCTGCTGAAACAGACCTGCTGAAACAGACCTACTGAAACAGACCTACTGAAACAGACCTGCTGAAACAGACCTACTGAAACAGACCTACTGAAACAGACCTGCTGAAACAGACCTGCTGAAACAGACCTGCTGAAACAGACCTGCTGAAACAGACCTACTGAAACAGACCTGCTGAAACAGACCTGCTGAAACAGACCTACTGAAACAGACCTGCTGAAACAGACCTACTGAAACAGACCTGCTGAAACAGACCTGCTGAAACAGACCTACTGAAACAGACCTGCTGAAACAGACCCTACTGAAACAGACCTGCTGAAACAGACCTACTGAAACAGACCTGCTGAAACAGACCTACTGAAACAGACCTGCTGAAACAGACCTGCTGAAACAGACCTGCTGAAACAGACCTGCTGAAACAGACCCTACTGAAACAGACCTGCTGAAACAGACCCTACTGAAACAGACCTGCTGAAACAGACCTACTGAAACAGACCTACTGAAACAGACCTGCTGAAACAGACCTACTGAAACAGACCTACTGAAACAGACCTGCTGAAACAGACCTACTGAAACAGACCCTACTGAAACAGACCTACTGAAACAGACCTGCTGAAACAGACCTGCTGAAACAGACCCTACTGAAACAGACCCTACTGAAACAGACCTACTGAAACAGACCTGCTGAAACAGACCTGCTGAAACAGACCTGCTGAAACAGACCTACTGAAACAGACCTGCTGAAACAGACCTACTGAAACAGACCTGCTGAAACAGACCTGCTGAAACAGACCCTACTGAAACAGACCTACTGAAACAGACCTACTGAAACAGACCTGCTGAAACAGACCTACTGAAACAGACCTACTGAAACAGACCTGCTGAAACAGACCTGCTGAAACAGACCTACTGAAACAGACCTGCTGAAACAGACCTGCTGAAACAGACCTGCTGAAACAGACCTGCTGAAACAGACCTACTGAAACAGACCTGCTGAAACAGACCTGCTGAAACAGACCTGCTGAAACAGACCTGCTGAAACAGACCTACTGAAACAGACCTGCTGAAACAGACCTGCTGAAACAGACCTGCTGAAACAGACCTGCTGAAACAGACCTACTGAAACAGACCTGCTGAAACAGACCTGCTGAAACAGACCTACTGAAACAGACCTGCTGAAACAGACCCTACTGAAACAGACCTGCTGAAACAGACCTACTGAAACAGACCTGCTGAAACAGACCTACTGAAACAGACCTGCTGAAACAGACCTGCTGAAACAGACCTGCTGAAACAGACCTGCTGAAACAGACCCTACTGAAACAGACCTGCTGAAACAGACCTACTGAAACAGACCTACTGAAACAGACCTACTGAAACAGACCTGCTGAAACAGACCTACTGAAACAGACCTACTGAAACAGACCTGCTGAAACAGACCTACTGAAACAGACCCTACTGAAACAGACCTACTGAAACAGACCTGCTGAAACAGACCCTACTGAAACAGACCCTACTGAAACAGACCTACTGAAACAGACCTGCTGAAACAGACCTGCTGAAACAGACCTGCTGAAACAGACCTACTGAAACAGACCTGCTGAAACAGACCCTACTGAAACAGACCTGCTGAAACAGACCTGCTGAAACAGACCCTACTGAAACAGACCTACTGAAACAGACCTACTGAAACAGACCTGCTGAAACAGACCTACTGAAACAGACCTACTGAAACAGACCTGCTGAAACAGACCTACTGAAACAGACCTGCTGAAACAGACCTGCTGAAACAGACCTGCTGAAACAGACCCTACTGAAACAGACCTACTGAAACAGACCTGCTGAAACAGACCTGCTGAAACAGACCCTACTGAAACAGACCCTACTGAAACAGACCTACTGAAACAGACCTACTGAAACAGACCTGCTGAAACAGACCCTACTGAAACAGACCTACTGAAACAGACCCTACTGAAACAGACCTACTGAAACAGACCTACTGAAACAGACCTGCTGAAACAGACCTACTGAAACAGACCTACTGAAACAGACCTGCTGAAACAGACCTACTGAAACAGACCTGCTGAAACAGACCTACTGAAACAGACCTACTGAAACAGACCTGCTGAAACAGACCTACTGAAACAGACCTACTGAAACAGACCCTACTGAAACAGACCTGCTGAAACAGACCCTACTGAAACAGACCTGCTGAAACAGACCTACTGAAACAGACCTACTGAAACAGACCCTACTGAAACAGACCCTACTGAAACAGACCTACTGAAACAGACCTGCTGAAACAGAGCTACTGAAACAGACCTACTGAAACAGACCCTACTGAAACAGACCTGCTGAAACAGACCTACTGAAACAGACCCTACTGAAACAGACCTACTGAAACAGACCTGCTGAAACAGACCTACTGAAACAGACCTACTGAAACAGACCTGCTGAAACAGACCTACTGAAACAGACCTACTGAAACAGACCCTACTGAAACAGACCTACTGAAACAGACCTACTGAAACAGACCCTACTGAAACAGACCTACTGAAACAGACCCTACTGAAACAGACCTACTGAAACAGACCTACTGAAACAGACCTACTGAAACAGACCCTACTGAAACAGACCTGCTGAAACAGACCTACTGAAACAGACCCTACTGAATCAGACCTACTGAAACAGACCTGCTGAAACAGACCTACTGAAACAGACCTACTGAAACAGACCTGCTGAAACAGACCTACTGAAACAGACCTACTGAAACAGACCCTACTGAAACAGACCTACTGAAACAGACCTACTGAAACAGACCTACTGAGGGGGACAAAAGTCACAACCATGTGCCTAAAGGTGACAAAATCTTTGTCTCAGACGTTTTCAGGCTCTGAGTGCTTCATCTTCTGTGGCTGATTCTAACTCGTCCATTGAAATCGCACCATGTTTTAAAGGGTCTAAAGCTTTGTGTTTTGTCCGTGCGACTTTTAGTCTGATCAAGTCCATTATGACTAAAGGTAAGGCTCAGACTAAAGGTAAGGATCAGACTAAAGGTAAGGATCAGACTAAAGATAAGGATCAGACTAAAGATAAGGATCAGACTAAAGGTAAGGCTCAGACTAAAGGTAAGGATCAGACCAAAGGTAAGGATCGGACCAAAGGTAAGGATCGGACTAAAGATAAGGCTCAGACTAAAGGTAAGGATCGGACTAAAGATAAGACTCAGACTAAAGGTAAGGATCGGACTAAAGATAAGACTCAGACTAAAGGTAAGGATCAGACTAAAGGTAAGGATCGGACTAAAGATAAGGCTCAGACTAAAGGTAAGGATCGGACTAAAGATAAGACTCAGACTAAAGGTAAGGATCAGACTAAAGGTAAGGATCAGACTAAAGATAAGGATCAGACTAAAGGTAAGGATCGGACCAAAGGTAAGGATCGGACTAAAGATAAGGCTCAGACTAAAGGTAAGGATCGGACTAAAGATAAGACTCAGACTAAAGGTAAGGATCAGACTAAAGGTAAGGATCAGACCAAAGGTAAGGATCAGACCAAAGGTAAGGATCAGACTAAAGGTAAGGATCAGACTAAAGATAAGGATCAGACTAAAGGTAAGGATCAGACTAAAGGTAAGGATCAGACTAAAGATAAGGATCAGACTAAAGGTAAGGATCAGACCAAAGGTAAGGATCAGACCAAAGGTAAGGATCAGACCAAAGGTAAGGATCAGACTAAAGGTAAGGATCAGACTAAAGATAAGGATCAGACTAAAGATAAGGATCAGACTAAAGGTAAGGCTCAGACTAAAGGTAAGGATCAGACCAAAGGTAAGGATCGGACCAAAGGTAAGGATCGGACTAAAGATAAGGCTCAGACTAAAGGTAAGGATCGGACTAAAGATAAGACTCAGACTAAAGGTAAGGATCAGACTAAAGGTAAGGATCAGACCAAAGGTAAGGATCAGACCAAAGGTAAGGATCAGACTAAAGGTAAGGATCAGACTAAAGATAAGGATCAGACTAAAGGTAAGGATCAGACTAAAGGTAAGGATCAGACCAAAGGTAAGGATCAGACCAAAGGTAAGGATCAGACCAAAGGTAAGGATCAGACTAAAGGTAAGGATCAGACTAAAGATAAGGATCAGACTAAAGGTAAGGATCAGACTAAAGGTAAGGATCAGACTAAAGATAAGGATCAGACTAAAGGTAAGGATCAGACTAAAGGTAAGGATCAGACCAAAGGTAAGGATCAGACCAAAGGTAAGGATCAGACCAAAGGTAAGGATCAGACTAAAGGTAAGGATCAGACTAAAGGTAAGGATCAGACTAAAGGTAAGGATCAGACCAAAGGTAAGGATCAGACCAAAGGTAAGGATCAGACCAAAGGTAAGGATCAGACTAAAGGTAAGGCTCAGACTAAAGGTAAGGATTAGACCTGTGACTCTTTCTTCAGCTGTCCATAAACACTGCTCTGGTTTCAGAGAACAGGAAACCACAGGCTCAGGTCGGGTTTGTCGCTGTTGCCATGACAACGTCACTGCTGCATTTACTTCTGTCACCACAAAGTTCACGCCGGAAACTGTGTCAAAGTCAAACCCGGACAAAACCCAGAACAAGGTGAAGAAAACGCTTCTGTCGACGTCTTATTGAGCGTGAAAAGTTCCAGAGTGAAGCATTTTCATTGTGTGATTTGTAATAAAAGTATGAAAGATCCGATTGTGTCAAATCTCTGGAGTTTAAACCTTTTCAGGGCAAAATCTGAACCAAAACGTGTCCCAAAGCAGCGACGCCATGACAACCAGAAACACTCAGATCTACAAACATCCACTGACTAAACATGTGAAGGTGTATTTTTTATATTTTACATTTTTTATTCTTTAAAGTTTGAGCCGTTCTTTCAGGGATGTAAACAAAGAGTTTAAGTTTATATCTTTAGAGACGTTTGAATTATGTTGAGTATGTTAATGCACGATAAAACATAAAAAACAACCACAAAGAATGGACGAAAAAGAGGACAAATGACCTCAGGACTCGCGTCGGTGTACTCCCTCTTTCATTAGTCCTGGTTTAGACCTGGTTTGGACCTGGTTTAATCTTGTTTAGTCCTGGTTTAGTCCTAGTTTAGACCTGGTTTAGTCCTGGTTTAGTCCTGGTTTAGACCTAGTTTAGACCTGGTTCAGACCTGGTTTAGTCCTAGTTTAGACCTGGTTTAGACCTGGTTTAGTCCTGGTTTTAGTCCTGGTTTAGACCTGGTTTAGACCTGGTTTAGTTTTGGTTTAGACCTGGTTCAGACCTGGTTTAGTCCTGGTTTAGACCTGGTTTAGTCCTGGTTTAGTCCTGGTTTAGACCTGGTTTAGTCCTGGTTTTAGTCCTGGTTTAGACCTGGTTCAGACCTGGTTTAGTACTGGTTTAGACCTGGTTTAGTCCTGGTTTAGTCCTGGTTTAGACCTGGTTTAGTTCTAGTTTAGTCCTGGTTTAGACCTGGTTTAGTCCTGGTTTAGACCTGGTTTAGTCCTGGTTTAGACCTGGTTTAGTTCTAGTTTAGTCCTGGTTTAGACCTGGTTTAGTCCTGGTTTTAGTCCTGGTTTAGACCTGGTTTAGACCTGGTTTAGTCCTAGTTTAGACCTGGTTTAGTCCTGGTTTAGACCTGGTTCAGACCTAGTTTAGACCTGGTTTAGTCCTAGTTTAGACCTGGTTTAGTCCTGGTTTAGACCTAGTTTAGACCTGGTTTAGTCCTGGTTTAGACCTGGTTTAGACCTGGTTTAGTCCTGGTTTAGACCTAGTTTAGACCTGGTTTAGTCCTGGTTTAGTCCTAGTTTAGACCTGGTTTAGTCCTGGTTTAGACCTGGTTTAGTCCTGGTTTAGTCCTAGTTTAGACCTGGTTTAGTCCTGGTTTAGACCTGGTTTAGTCCTGGTTTAGACCTAGTTTAGACCTGGTTTAGTCCTGGTTTAGTCCTGGTTTAGTCCTGGTTTAGTCCTGGTTTAGACCTGGTTTAGTCCTGGTTTAGTCCTAGTTTAGACCTGGTTTAGTCCTGGTTTAGACCTAGTTTAGACCTGGTTTAGTCCTGGTTTAGTCCTGGTTTAGTCCTGGTTTAGACAAAGTTTAGTCCTGGTTTAGTCCTGGTTTAGACCTGGTTTAGTCCTGGTTTAGTCCTAGTTTAGACCTGGTTTAGTCCTGGTTTAGACCTAGTTTAGACCTGGTTTAGTCCTGGTTTAGTCCTAGTTTAGACCTGGTTTAGTCCTGGTTTAGACCTAGTTTAGACCTGGTTTAGTCCTGGTTTAGTCCTGGTTTAGACCTGGTTTAGTTTAATTCTCAGTTCATTGAAGAAAGACATTTAATATAATATTATTTTTATTTTAATCAAACACAAACATTTACACATTTTTATTTTTCTTCAGTTAAACTTTGCAAATTTTTTTAAGCATTTAAAGAAAATAAAAACACATAAAAACAGTAAACACAGGTTTGTTGTTGGCCTCATTTCCACGTCACAGATTCTGAAACAAAAGAACAAAGACAAATAAACAAAAGTATTTCATATTTGTGACTTTCAAACACACGTTTCATCTTCAAAACACAATTCTACTTTTGATTTGTGGAAACAGAAAGTATAAATATTAAAACAGATTTACTTTGTCTAAGTCAAGTTTAAATACTTCTGTTTGTGCAGTATTAGTACGTGTTTCCGCTCTGCTGATGCAGAGGTATTTGGCACAGCATTAGTATAAGTATATGCAGTATATGCAGTATAAGTATATGCAGTATAAGTATATGCAGTATATGCAGTAGAAGTTTATGCAGTATAAGTATATGCAGTATAAGTATATGCAGTATAAGTATATGCAGTATATGCAGTAGAAGTTTATGCAGTATAAGTATATGCAGTAGAAGTATATGCAGTAGAAGTATATAGTGTAAGTATATGCAGTGTAAGTATATGCAGTATAAGTATATGCAGTATAAGTATATGCAGTATAAGTATATGCAGTATATGCAGTAGAAGTATATGCAGTATAAGTATATAGTGTAAGTATATGCAGTGTAAGTATATGCAGTATAAGTATATGCAGTATAAGTATATGCAGTATATGCAGTATAAGTATATGCAGTATATGCAGTATAAGTACATGCAGTATAAGTACATGTCATGCAGAGGTATTTGGCGCAGCAGTAGTATAAGTACATGCAGTATATGCAGTATAAGTACACATGTACATGTCACGCAGAGGTATTTGGCGCAGCAGTAGAATAAGTATATGCAGTATATGCAGTATATAAAGTATAAGTACACACGCACATGTCATGCTGAGGTATTTGGCTCAGCAGTAGTATAAGTATATGCAGTATAAGTATATGCAGTATATGCAGTATAATATATGCAGTATAGGTATATGCAGTATAAGTACACACGTACATGTCATGCAGAGGCACAGGGTGAACAGGCAGTATAAGTACATGCAGTATAAGTATATGCACTATAAGTACATGCAGTATAAGTATATGCAGTATAAGTACATGCAGTATAAGTACATGCAGTATAAGTATATGCAGTATAATAACATGCAGTATAAGTATATGCAGTATAAGTACATGCAGTATAAGTACATGCAGTATAAGTACATGCAGTATAAGTACACACGTACATGTCATGCAGAGGCGCAGGGTGAACAGGCAGTATAAGTACATGCAGTATAAGTACATGCAGTATAAGTACATACGTACATGTCATGCAGAGGCGCAGGGTGAACAGGCAGTATAAGTACATGCAGTATAAGTACATGCAGTATAAGTAGGCAAGGCAAGGCAAGTTTATTTGTAGAGCACATTTCATACACAAGGCAATTCAAAGCTTCACAGCAGGAAAAATGCATTCAAATCACAAAGAAATTACAGAAATACAATAAAATTAACTAAATAAAAAAATATCAATCCAACTGATTTTCTAAACTAATAAAATCACAAACAAAAGAGAAGAGTGCAAAGAAAAAATCCTTTCAGTCATATGCGCAGCTAAACAAAACTGTTTTTAGCTTAGATTTGAACATTGTCAGAGTAGAACATCTTCAGGAAGACTGTTCCAGATTTTAGCTGCATAAAACTGAAACGCAGATTCCCCATGTTTAGTCCTGACTCTGGCACCAGCAGGAGGCCGGTCCATGTTTAGTCCTGACTCTGGCACCAGCAGGAGGCCGGTCCATGTTTTGTCCTGACTCTGGGCACCAGCAGGAGGCCGGCCCCTGAGGTCCTCAGAGTCCGAGATGGTTCATATGGCACTAACATATCCAAGATGTACTTTGGTGCTAGGCCATGGAGAGACTTGTACACAAGCAGAGCTGCTTTAAAGTCTATTCTCTGAGCCACAGGGGGCAGTGCAGAGACCTGAGCACAGGACTAATGTGATGGTACTTCCTGGTTCTAGTCAGGACCCGAGCAGCAGCGTTCTGGATGTACTGCAGCTGTTTTACAGCTCGTTTGGAGAGACCAGTGAGCAGGCCGTTACAGTAGTCTAATCTACTGGAGACAAACGCGTGGATAAGTCTCTCTAAATCTGGTTTTGACACTATATTTTTGATTTTGGCAATGTTTTTTAGATTTTCAAAGTTTATCATTTCCATAAACAGTGCACCTGTGCCATCACTTATGTGTCTCCTCTGAACAACTGCAGGACCAACCGGAGGTTTGGGAGAAACAGACAGGTCAAAGAAGACACAGAAATGATCAGACAGAGCAACATCGATCACATTAACATTTGAAATATTTACCCCCTTTGTAATTATGAGATCTAGAGTGTGTCCTTTGCTGTGGGTGGGGCCTCTCACATGCTGAGTAAGACTGAAGGTTTCAAGGACAGCATCAAGCTCTTTAGCGTTTCTGTCACAAACATTATCAACATGCACATTGAAATCACCTGTAATGACCAAACCATCAAAGTCTGTGCATATGACTGAAAGCATCTCAGTAAAATCATCAATAAAACTTTGGCAGTGCTGGGGAGGCTTGTACAAAACAATGAAGATAATGGATGGAGACCGTTTTCGCTCCATTTTAAAGGATACATACTAAAATGATGAAAACACCCCAAAAGACAACCTGCGGGTAATTATTTCATCTCTAAAGACAGCACAGACTCCACCCCCTTTTTTGTTTTCTCGTGTTTCAGATTCAAACTTAAAGTTGGGTGGAGCAGATTCTATCAGAACTACATTTCCTGTGTTTTTGTCAAGCCATGTTTCAGTTAAAAACATAAAATCAAGATTATAAGAAGAAATAAAATTATTAATTAAGAGAGATTTGTTACATAAGGATCTGACATTTAGCACAGCAAGTTTCAGACTAGTTTCAGTGAGACTGGGCTTTATCTTTTCACAGGGAATATGAATCACATTTCTCAGATTGGGCCTGACTCGCATTTTGTTTTTCCATCTGTGTGATGATGTGACTACAGAAATAGCACTAGGGGGGGCTCTTTTTACATAGGGCCCCGGGTTGGTTTGATTTTTAATGTGACAATAAGTCCCGGCAACGCTGAGACCCAGTGCATCCTAGCTATGGGAGATACCAGGTGAAAGGCGAGGTTGGATGGGTGGTGGGGCTTTTGTAGCCAAGGAGAGTTTGGGACCAGGTGAGAGGCGAGGGGGGATGGGTGGTGGGGCTTTTGTTGGTGTAGTCGGCATAGCCCTTGCTATATTGGGCGTGAGTGGAGCCATCTTAATGCCTGATTTGATCAGACTTTCAAAATGGCTGGGAAGGCCCATGGGTGAGAGTGCAGATGAGAAGGAGAATGATGAATCTTTAGTCGGAGTAGATGTTTCAGGGGGAACCCAGGGCTGGTGTGAAGGCAGGGGCGATGACAGGGATGTTGTTGGGCTTGTCACAGATGGGTCCAAGGCCTTTGAAGATTGTTCCTTTGCTGGAGGCGGTGGAGGTGAATGTGAAGTACATGCAGTATAAGTACACACGTACATGTCATGCAGAGGCGCAGGGTGAATAGGCAGTATAAGTACATGCAGTGTAAGTACATGCAGTATAAGTACACACTTACATGTCATGCAGAGGCGCAGGGTGAACAGGCAGTATAAGTACATGCAGTATAAGTACATGCAGTATAAGTACACACTTACATGTCATGCAGAGGCGCAGGGTGAACAGGCAGTATAAGTACATGCAGTATAAGTACATGCAGTATAAGTACACACTTACATGTCATGCAGAGGCGCAGGGTGAACAGCACGTTGAAAACGATGGTTTTGATGAAGAGGATTCTGAGTCCGAGGACGGTCAGAGAAATCAGGTTCACCGCAGGATCTGACCAGGCAAAGAAGTATAAGTATAAGTATAATAAGTAATACATGTGAATAATGAAGCAGAGAAAGTGAACTGACCGGCCTTCAGAGAGTCCTCAGAATATCCACTGGACTCTGCAACAAAAAACACACAAATCTGAGGAACGTTGTTGAAAACTGAGGGAACTTTTGTAGAAAAAATTGAAAAATTTGAGAAAATTGGATTTGTTGCATAAAATGACTAAACATGGACTAAAAATGGAAGGAACATTAAGTCAAAATTTGAGGACAAATTTCAAGGCAATTGTGTATTTGTTTGTTTATTTGTTTGTTGTTTTCTGAGGCATTTGGAAACGTGGATTGGAAAACTGGTACAACATTTGTGTAAGAAATTGGACATTTTGAGGAGAATGTAAGGAAAGGAGAGCGCGCAGTGACGGTGTTGTACCTGGGCAGCGTTCATCGTCTGCAGTGCTCATGAGCGCCACCTGGCTGTAGAGGCCTTTGATGTCAGAGTCCTCGCTCTCTCGGTCGATGAAGGTTCCGTTGGCGTCTTGAAAGAGATCGTTTTTCTTGAGTTTGTCAGGACGACTGAAGCCGGACGCCAAACAAACATGAATGTCATTGTTCTTCAGACGATAAAACGATGGCTCCTCGTCCTCAGCTGCAAAAGAACGAACGAGTGTGAACAACGAGTGTGAACGAGTGTGAACAACGAGTGTGAATGAACGAGTGTGAACGAACGAGTGTGAACGAACGAGTGTGAACGAACGAGTGTGAACGAACGAGTGTGAACAACGAGTGTGAACGAGTGTGAACAACGAGTGTGAACAAACAAGTGTGAACAACGAGTGTGAACGAACGAGTGTGAACAAACGAGTGTGAACAAACGAGTGTGAACAAACGAGTGTGAACAAACAAGTGTGAACAACGAGTGTGAATGAACGAGTGTGAACAAACAAGTGTGAACGAGTGTGAATGAACGAGTGTGAACAACGAGTGTGAATGAACGAGTGTGAAAGAAACGAGTGTGAACGAACGAGTGTGAGCGAGTGTGAACGAGTGTGAACAACGAGTGTGAGCAACGAGTGTGAACGACGAGTGTGAACGACGAGTGTGAACGAGTGTGAACGAGTGTGAACGAGTGTGAACAACAAGTGTGAACAAACGAGTGTGAACAAACGAGTGTGAACGAACAAGTGTGAACAACGATTGTGAACAACGAGTGTGAACAACGAGTGTGAACGAGTGTGAACGAGTGTGAACAACGAGTGTGAACAACGAGTGTGAACGAACGAGTGTGAACAACGAGTGTGAACAACGAGTGTGAACAACAAGTGTGAACGAGTGTGAACAACGAGTGTGAACAAACAAGTGTGAACAACGAGTGTGAACGAACGAGTGTGAACGAGTGTGAACAAACAAGTGTGAACAAACGAGTGTGAACAAACGAGTGTGAACAACGAGTGTGAATGAACGAGCGTGAACAACGAGTGTGAATGAACGAGTGTGAACAAACAAGTGTGAACGAACGAGTGTGAACGAACGAGTGTGAACAACGAGTGTGAATGAACGAGTGTGAAAGAAAGGAGTGTGAACAACGAGTGTGAGCGAGTGTGAGCGAGTGTGAACGAGTGTGAACGACGAGTGTGAACGACGAGTGTGAACGACGAGTGTGAACAACGAGTGTGAACGAGTGTGAACAACAAGTGTGAACAAACGAGTGTGAACGAACGAGTGTGAACAAACAAGTGTGAACAACGAGGGTGAACAACGAGTGTGAACGAGTGTGAACAACGAGTGTGAACGAACGAGTGTGAACGAACGAGTGTGAACGAACGAGTGTGAACAACGAGTGTGAACGAGTGTGAACAACGAGTGTGAACAACGAGTGTGAACAAACAAGTGTGAACAACGAGTGTGAACGAGTGTGAACAACGAGTGTGAACAAACGAGTGTGAACAAACGAGTGTGAACAAATGAGTGTGAACGAACGAGTGTGAACAAACGAGTGTGAACAAACAAGTGTGAACAAACAAGTGTGAACAAATGAGTGTGAACAAACAAGTGTGAACAACGAGTGTGAATGAACGAGTGTGAACAACGAGTGTGAATGAACGAGTGTGAACAAACGAGTGTGAACGAACGAGTGTGAACGAACGAGTGTGAACAAACGAGTGTGAACAACGAGTGTGAATGAACGAGTGTGAACAACGAGTGTGAATGAACGAGTGTGAAAGTAACGAGTGTGAACAACGGGTGTGAGCGAGTGTGAACGAGTGTGAGCAACGAGTGTGAACGACAAGTGTGAACGACGAGTGTGAATGACGAGTGTGAACGACGAGTGTGAACGAGTGTGAACAACGGGTGTGAGCGAGTGTGAACGAGTGTGAGCAACGAGTGTGAACGACAAGTGTGAACGACAAGTGTGAACGACAAGTGTGAACGACGAGTGTGAACGACGAGTGTGAACGAACGAGTGTGAACGAACGAGTGTGAACAACGAGTGTGAACAACAAGTGTGAACAACGAGTGTGAACAACAAGTGTGAACGAGTGTGAACAAAAGAGTGTGAACAAACGAGTGTGAACAAACGAGTGTGAACAAACGAGTGTGAACAACGAGTGTGAACAACGAGTGTGAACAACGAGTGTGAACAAACGAGTGTGAACGAGTGTGAACAACGAGTGTGAACGAACAAGTGTGAACGAGTGTGAACGAGTGTGAACAACGAGTGTGAACAACAAGTGTGAACGAGTTTGAACAACGAGTGTGAACGAGTGTGAACAAACGAGTATGAACAAACGAGTGTGAACGAACCGCAACAAACGAATGCCAGAGCGGAACAATCGTCTACGAAACAAACGTTTGATCCTATAGGTTTCAGAACAATGAGAAGTTAGGACTGTTGCCATGGTGATTAACCTTTCAAACCAAACATAAAACCTGATGAAAGGGAACATGTCCACAAAGTGTTGAAACCTGAAAACACCAGAGCCAGAGCAACAATCAGATTCAAATCAGCCGTTTCCTCCGACACAATAATAATAACGGATAAAATCCAAGGCTTGGTTCTGTTAGGGGCCTTAGGCGGGGACTGGAGCCTGTCCCAGTGACTTTGGGCCTTAGGCGGGAGACACCACTGTGATTGGTTAAATCCAGCTGTCACTCAAGAGCCGTGCCAAGGCTGACATTTTCAGTTCGTTTTGGTCAGTTTTGGTCAGTTTGGCGCGGAACAATTGTCAGAAGTACAAAACCGAGCGGAGGCGAGGTGTGGAGCTGAAGGTTTGGGTGGAGGTAAAAGGCGAGGTGTGGAGCTGAAGGTTTGGGTGGAGGTAAAAGGGGAGGTGTGGAGCTGAAGGTTTGGGTGGAGGTAAAAGGGGAGGTGTGGAGCTGAAGGTTTGGGTGGAGGTAAAAGGGGAGGTGTGGAGCTGAAGGTTTGGGTGGAGGTAAAAGGGGAGGTGTCGAGCTGAAGGTTTGGGTGGAGGTAAAAGGGGAGGTGTGGAGCTGAAGGTTTGGGTGGAGGTAAAAGGGGAGGTGTCGAGCTGAAGGTTTGGGTGGAGGTAAAAGGGGAGGTGTGGAGCTGAAGGTTTGGGTGGAGGTAAAAGGGGAGGTGTGGAGCTGAAGGTTTGGGTGGAGGTAAAAGGCGAGGTGTGGAGCTGAAGGTTTGGGTGGAGGTAAAAGGGGAGGTGTGGAGCTGAAGGTTTGGGTGGAGGTAAAAGGGGAGGTGTCGAGCTGAAGGTTTGGGTGGAGGTAAAAGGGGAGGTGTGGAGCTGAAGGTTTGGGTGGAGGTAAAAGGGGAGGTGTGGAGCTGAAGGTTTGGGTGGAGGTAAAAGGGGAGGTGTCGAGCTGAAGGTTTGGGTGGAGGTAAAAGGCGAGGTGTGGAGCTGAAGGTTTGGGTGGAGGTAAAAGGCGAGGTGTGGAGCTGAAGGTTTGGGTGGAGGTAAAAGGGGAGGTGTGGAGCTGAAGGTTTGGGTGGAGGTAAAAGGGGAGGTGTGGAGCTGAAGGTTTGGGTGGAGGTAAAAGGGGAGGTGTGGAGCTGAAGGTTTGGGTGGAGGTAAAAGGGGAGGTGTGGAGCTGAAGGTTTGGGTGGAGGTAAAAGGGGAGGTGTGGAGCTGAAGGTTTGGGTGGAGGTAAAAGGGGAGGTGTGGAGCTGAAGGTTTGGGTGGAGGTAAAAGGGGAGGTGTGGAGCTGAAGGTTTGGGTGGAGGTAAAAGGCGAGGTGTGGAGCTGAAGGTTTGGGTGGAGGTAAAAGGCGAGGTGTGGAGCTGAAGGTTTGGGTGGAGGTAAAAGGGGAGGTGTGGAGCTGAAGGTTTGGGTGGAGGTGCTCCTCACGTCGGACCAAAAAACATGTGTTTCAGAAAGAATCCAAACTAATAATCACGTGATCCGACACAGATTTCAGATTTCAAGGTAAAAAAACAACTATTTATAAAGTTTGATGCTGTTTTAAATCTGCTCAGTATAATCAGGCTTCAAAGTGATGACGTGTGGAAAGTTCAGTTCGGTTTGTGAGACACAGAAACGTTTTAAACTGAACTTGTGTCAAAATAAATGCTCAAACTCACGTGTTTTTACCAAGAGTTTTGCTCCTGCTCCAAAGACGAGTTTATCGAGTCCAGACGCAGACACACCACAAAACTAATGCATGCTAAAACTACTGCCCTCTACTGCCGCCTTCTGACCCCTACTGACCCCTACAGCCCCCTACTGACCCCTACTGACCCCTACAGCCCCCTACTGACCCCTACTGACCCCTACAGCCCCCTACTGCCCCCTACAGCCCCCTACTGACCCCTACAGCCCCCTACTGACCCCTACAGCCCCCTGCTGACCCTACAGCCCCCTACTGCCCCCTACTGACCCCTACTGACCCCTACAGCCCCCTACTGCCCCCTACAGCCCCCTACTGACCCCTACAGCCCCCTACTGCCCCCTACAGCCCCCTACTGACCCCTACAGCCCCCTACTGACCCTACAGCCCCCTACTGACCCCTACTGACCCCTACAGCCCCCTACTGACCCCTACTGACCCCTACAGCCCCCTACTGCCCCCTACAGCCCCCTACTGACCCCTACAGCCCCCTACTGCCCCCTACAGCCCCCTACTGACCCCTACAGCCCCCTACTGACCCTACAGCCCCCTACTGACCCCTACAGCCCCCTACTGACCCCTACTGACCCCTACAGCCCCCTACTGACCCCTACAGCCCCCTACTGACCCCTACAGCCCCCTACTGACCCCTACTGACCCCTACAGCCCCCTACTGACCCCTACTGACCCCTACAGCCCCCTACTGACCCCTACTGACCCCTACAGCCCCCTACTGACCCCTACACCCCCCTACTGCTCCTGACTGAACTCTGTGCTGCTAATGCCATTTCTGTTAAAACGGAATATTTTCATCCCTGAAACCAAAGTTTTCAAACTATTTTTTCTCGAGAGAAAATGGTTTTAAAATTTAGTTCAAACTCACGTATTTGAACAGTGAGAGTCGTCCCAGGTCCAAAGATGAGTTTATTTAATCCAGCGCCAGTCACACAACAACACGAGTGTAACGTAAAAACACAAGTGTCAAGTAAAAACACGAGAGTCACGTAAAAACACAAGTGTAACGTAAAAACACAAGTATCACGTAAAAACACAAGTGTCACGTAAAAACACAAGTGTGACGTAAAAACACAAGTGTCACGTAAAAACACGAGTGTAACGTAAAAACACGAGAGTCACGTAAAAACACAAGTGTAACGTAAAAACACAAGTGTAACGTAAAAACACAAGTATCACGTAAAAACACAAGTGTCACGTAAAAACACAAGTGTGACGTAAAAACACAAGTGTCACGTAAAAACACGAGTGTAACGTAAAAACACGAGTGTAACGTAAAAACACAAGTGTAACGTAAAAACACAAGTGTAACGTAAAAACACAAGTATCACGTAAAAACACAAGTGTCACGTAAAAACACAAGTGTCACGTAAAAACACAAGTGTAACGTAAAAACACAAGTGTCACGTAAAAACACAAGTGTGACGTAAAAACACAAGTGTCACGTAAAAACACGAGTGTAACGTAAAAACACGAGTGTCACGTAAAAACACGAGTGTAACGTAAAAACACGAGTGTCACGTAAAAACAGGAGTGTCACGTAAAAACACGAGTGTAACGTAAAAACATGGGTGTGACGTAAAAACACAAGTGTAACGTAAAAACACAAGTGTAACGTAAAAACACAAGTATCACTAAAAAACACGAGTGTCACGTAAAAACACAAGTGTGACGTAAAAACACAAGTGTCACGTAAAAACACAAGTGTCACGTAAAAACACAAGTGTCACGTAAAAACACAAGTGTGACGTAAAAACACAAGTGTCACGTAAAAACACGAGTGTAACGTAAAAACACGAGTGTCACGTAAAAACACAAGTGTCACGTAAAAACACAAGTGTCACGTAAAAACACGAGTGTAACGTAAAAACACGAGTGTCACGTAAAAACAGGAGTGTCACGTAAAAACACGAGTGTAACGTAAAAACATGGGTGTGACGTAAAAACACAAGTGTAACGTAAAAACACAAGTGTAACGTAAAAACACAAGTGTAACGTAAAAACACAAGTATCACTAAAAAACACGAGTGTCACGTAAAAACACAAGTGTGACGTAAAAACACAAGTGTCACGTAAAAACACAAGTGTGACGTAAAAACACAAGTGTAAAACACAGTATTTTGAGGCATTTTAGTAACAATGATTTTAAACATAATTTGGTTTGATCCATAAATAAAAGATATGCAGCATGTGAGATTGTGGTTTTACTTAAATTTGAATATTTGTGATTATTTCTTTAGAATTATTATCATATTATATAAGATTATTAAGAATAATGTCAGTAAATAGTAAATTAGATCAGATTTTCTTTTTTTTAATTAACAGAAAATGATACATTTGAGCTTTTCAATTTTTAAAACATACGTGTGTATTTGTGTGTATGTATTTTCTTTTTTCAGAGAAGACATTTTGTATTTTTTTTTTTTTTAAATTTAGTTTAAACTCACGTATTTGAACAGTGAGAGTCGTCCCAGGTCCAAAGATGAGTTTTCTTCCTCCAGAGTCAGTCACACAACAACACGAGTGTAACGTAAAAACACACGTGTGACGTAAAAACACAAGTGTCACGTAAAAACACAAGTGTGACGTAAAAACACAAGTGTAACGTAAAAACACGAGTGTAACGTAAAAACACGAGTGTAACGTAAAAACACAAGTGTCACGTAAAAACACGAGTGTAGCGTAAAAACACACGTGTGACGTAAAAACACAAGTGTAACGTAAAAACACGAGTGTAACGTAAAAACACGAGTGTAACGTAAAAACACAAGTGTCACGTAAAAACACAAGTGTGACGTAAAAACACAAGTGTCACGTAAAAACAAGTGTCACGTAAAAACACAAGTGTAACGTAAAAACATGAGTGTAACGTAAAAACACAAGTGTCACGTAAAAACACGAGTGTAACGTAAAAACACAAAAGTCACGTAAAAACACAAGTGTGACGTAAAAACACAAGTGTCACGTAAAAACACAAGTGTGACGTAAAAACACAAGTGTCACGTAAAAACACAAGTGTGACGTAAAAACACGAGTGTCACGTAAAAACACAAGTGTGACGTAAAAACACAAGTGTGACGTAAAAACACAAGTGTCACGTAAAAACACAAGTGTCACGTAAAAACACGAGTGTCACGTAAAAACACAAGTGTAAAACACAGTATTTTGAGGCATTTTAGTAACAATGATTTTAAACATAATTTGGTTTGATCCATAAATAAAAGATATGCAGCATGTGAGATTGTGGTTTTACTTAAATTTGAATATTTGTGATTATTTCTTTAGAATTATTATCATATTATATAAGATTATTAAGAATAATGTCAGTAAATAGTAAATTAGATCAGATTTTCTTTTTTTTTATTAACAGAAAATGATACATTTGAGCTTTTCAATTTTTAAAACATACGTGTGTATTTGTGTGTGTGTATTTTCTTTTTTCAGAGAAGACATTTTGTATTTTTTTTTTTTTTAAATTTAGTTTAAACTCACGTATTTGAACAGTGAGAGTCGTCCCAGGTCCAAAGATGAGTTTTCTTCCTCCAGAGTCAGTCACACAACAACACGAGTGTAACGTAAAAACACACGTGTGACGTAAAAACACAAGTGTCACGTAAAAACACAAGTGTGACGTAAAAACACAAGTGTAACGTAAAAACACGAGTGTAACGTAAAAACACGAGTGTAACGTAAAAACACAAGTGTCACGTAAAAACACGAGTGTAACGTAAAAAACACGTGTGACGTAAAAACACAAGTGTCACGTAAAAACACAAGTGTGACGTAAAAACACAAGTGTAACGTAAAAACACAAGTGTGACGTAAAAACACAAGTGTAACGTAAAAACACAAGTGTAACGTAAAAACACGAGTGTAACGTAAAAACACGAGTGTAACGTAAAACACAAGTGTCACGTAAAAACACAAGTGTCACGTAAAAACACAAGTATCACTAAAAAACACGAGTGTCACGTAAAAACACAAGTGTCACGTAAAAACACAAGTGTCACGTAAAAACACAAGTGTAACGTAAAAACACGAGTGTAACGTAAAAACACAAGTGTCACGTAAAAACACAAGTGTCACGTAAAAACACAAGTGTGACGTAAAAACACGAGTGTAACGTAAAAACACGAGTGTGACGTAAAAACACAAGTGTCACGTAAAAACACAAGTGTGACGTAAAAACACAAGTGTAAAACACAGTATTTTGAGGCATTTTAGTAACAATGATTTTAAACATAATTTGGTTTGATCCATAAATAAAAGATATGCAGCATGTGAGATTGTGGTTTTACTTAAATTTGAATATTTGTGATTATTTCTTTAGAATTATTATCATATTATATAAGATTATTAAGAATAATGTCAGTAAATAGTAAATTAGATCAGATTTTCTTTTTTTTAATTAACAGAAAATGATACATTTGAGCTTTTCAATTTTTAAAACATACGTGTGTATTTGTGTGTATGTATTTTCTTTTTTCAGAGAAGACATTTTGTATTTTTTTTTTTTTTAAATTTAGTTTAAACTCACGTATTTGAACAGTGAGAGTCGTCCCAGGTCCAAAGATGAGTTTTCTTCCTCCAGAGTCAGTCACACAACAACACGAGTGTAACGTAAAAACACACGTGTGACGTAAAAACACAAGTGTGACGTAAAAACACAAGTGTGACGTAAAAACACAAGTGTAACGTAAAAACACGAGTGTAACGTAAAAACACGAGTGTAACGTAAAAACACAAGTGTCACGTAAAAACACGAGTGTAACGTAAAAACACACGTGTGACGTAAAAACACAAGTGTAACGTAAAAACACGAGTGTAACGTAAAAACACGAGTGTAACGTAAAAACACAAGTGTCACGTAAAAACACAAGTGTGACGTAAAAACACAAGTGTCACGTAAAAACAAGTGTCACGTAAAAACACAAGTGTAACGTAAAAACATGAGTGTAACGTAAAAACACAAGTGTCACGTAAAAACACGAGTGTAACGTAAAAACACAAGTGTCACGTAAAAACACAAGTGTGACGTAAAAACACAAGTGTCACGTAAAAACACAAGTGTGACGTAAAAACACGAGTGTCACGTAAAAACACAAGTGTGACGTAAAAACACAAGTGTGACGTAAAAACACAAGTGTCACGTAAAAACACAAGTGTCACGTAAAAACACGAGTGTCACGTAAAAACACAAGTGTAAAACACAGTATTTTGAGGCATTTTAGTAACAATGATTTTAAACATAATTTGGTTTGATCCATAAATAAAAGATATGCAGCATGTGAGATTGTGGTTTTACTTAAATTTGAATATTTGTGATTATTTCTTTAGAATTATTATCATATTATATAAGATTATTAAGAATAATGTCAGTAAATAGTAAATTAGATCAGATTTTCTTTTTTTTTATTAACAGAAAATGATACATTTGAGCTTTTCAATTTTTAAAACATACGTGTGTATTTGTGTGTGTGTATTTTCTTTTTTCAGAGAAGACATTTTGTATTTTTTTTTTTTTTAAATTTAGTTTAAACTCACGTATTTGAACAGTGAGAGTCGTCCCAGGTCCAAAGATGAGTTTTCTTCCTCCAGAGTCAGTCACACAACAACACGAGTGTAACGTAAAAACACACGTGTGACGTAAAAACACAAGTGTCACGTAAAAACACAAGTGTGACGTAAAAACACAAGTGTAACGTAAAAACACGAGTGTAACGTAAAAACACGAGTGTAACGTAAAAACACAAGTGTCACGTAAAAACACGAGTGTAACGTAAAAACACACGTGTGACGTAAAAACACAAGTGTCACGTAAAAACACAAGTGTGACGTAAAAACACAAGTGTAACGTAAAAACACAAGTGTGACGTAAAAACACAAGTGTAACGTAAAAACACAAGTGTAACGTAAAAACACGAGTGTAACGTAAAAACACAAGTGTGACGTAAAAACACAAGTGTCACGTAAAAACACAAGTGTAACGTAAAAACACAAGTGTCACGTAAAAACACGAGTGTAACGTAAAAACACGAGTGTAACGTAAAAACACAAGTGTCACGTAAAAACACAAGTGTAACGTAAAAACACAAGTGTCACGTAAAAACACGAGTGTAACGTAAAAACACGAGTGTAACGTAAAAACACGAGTGTAACGTAAAAACACAAGTGTCACGTAAAAACACAAATATATTATTTTTCACTCTTTTTATCATTTTTAATCAGTAACAAAATGTTTTCGTGAATGTTTCTGTAAAAGTGAAAATAAAAGACTCACATGTTTGAACTCTGAGTTTAGAGCCTTTTCCAAAAGTGATTTTCCAGGAGCCAGTTCCAGTCACACCACGAGAACTTTCACACCAACAACTGCAGTTTTTACTTTGACTTTATTTTCTCTGTGCAACTTTTGAAGTAGATTTTGAATATAGTTTTTGCATAAAGTACTTACTTTGTTATTTCATAATGATTCTAGAACTTACCAGAGAAAAGTAAAGACTCTCCAAAAGACAGGAACAAATGTAACTTTTGTTTCTTTTTTCTTTTTGGTGCATTGTTTTTTCTATCGCCATTTTTAGTGTTTGATTAATAATGACACAAAAAGATAGTTAAAGTTCACTTTTGGCTCTTTGGACAGTTTCTGTGACAAGTCTCATCCAATCAAAGCTTTGCAGTTCTTTAAATGTTTCTTTTGTTGTTTTTCATGTCAGAAAATGAATGTGAAAAAAGAATGAAAATAATATGACTCTAGAATATAGAATTATATCTCTAGAATATAGAATGTGAATCTAGAATATAGAATATGACTCTAGAATATAGAATATTACTGTAGATTATAGAATATAACTCTAGAATATAGAATATGACTCTAGAATATAACTCTAGAATATAGAATATTACTGCAGATTATAGAATATAACTCTAGAATATAGAATATGACTCTAGAATATAACTCTAGAATATAGAGTATAACTCTAGAATATAGAGTATAACTAGAATATAGAATATAACTCTAGAATATAGAGTATAATTCTAATATATAGAAGATTACTGTAGATTATAGAATATGACTCCAGAATATAGAATGTAACTCTAGAATATAGAATATGACTCTAGAATATAGAATATAACTCTAGAATATAGAATATGACTCAATATAAGTGTTTGTCTCAGTCTAAAGTGTCAGAGAAAACAACTCTTTATTTGTGTCGACATTTGGCTTTTGTCTGGTTTGAAAACTGCGTTCACACTTGTCATTTGGTCCTAAACTGAGCCAGTTTTGGGCCTTGTTTAGTCCTGAGCTATAGCCCAGGTTTAGTCCAGGTTTAGTCGTGGTTTGGCCCAGGTTTAGTCCAGGTTTAGTCCTGGTTTGGCCCAGGTTTAGTCCAGGTTTAGTCCTGGTTTGGCCCAGGTTTAGTCCAGGTTTAGTCCTGGTTTGGCCCAGGTTTAGTCCAGGTTTAGTCCTGGTTTAGCCCAGGTTTAGTCCTGGTTTGGCCCAGGTTTAGTCCAGGTTTAGTCCAGGTTTAGTCCTAGTTTAGTCCAGGTTTAGCCCAGGTTTAGTCCTGGTTTGGCCCAGGTTTAGTCCAGGTTTAGTCCAGGTTTAGCCCAGGTTTAGTCCAGGTTTAGCCCAGGTTTAGCCCAGGTTTAGTCCTGGTTTGGCCCAGGTTTAGTCCAGGTTTAGTCCAGGTTTAGTCCAGGTTTAGCCCAGGTTTAGTCCTGGTTTAGTCCAGGTTTAGTCCAGGTTTAGCCCAGGTTTAGTCCAGGTTTAGTCCAGGTTTAGTCCTGGTTTAGTCCTGGTTTAGAGCTGGTTTAGTCCTGGTTTAGTCCTGGTTTAGTCCTGGTTTAGTCCAGGTTTAACCCAGGTTTAGTCCTGGTTTGGCCCAGGTTTAGTCCAGGTTTAGTCCCACTTTGAATGTAAGTGTAAACGCAGCATAAATCTGACACAAAGTTTCGCCAAAAGAGATTTAAAATGCATTTCAAACTCACGTATTTGAACAGTGAGAGTCGTCCCAGGTCCAAAGATGAGTTTATTATATCCAGCGCCAGTCACACAACAACACGAGTGTAACGTAAAAACACAAGTGTCAAGTAAAAACACGAGAGTCACGTAAAAACACAAGTGTGACGTAAAAACACGAGTGTAACGTAAAAACACGAGTGTAACGTAAAAACACGAGTGTCACGTAAAAACACGAGTGTAACGTAAAAACACAAGTGTCACGTAAAAACACAAGTGTCACGTAAAAACACAAGTGTCACGTAAAAACACGAGTGTAACGTAAAAACACGAGTGTAACGTAAAAACACAAGTGTAACGTAAAAACACAAGTGTGACGTAAAAACACAAGTGTCACGTAAAAACACAAGTGTCACGTAAAAACACAAGTGTCACGTAAAAACACGAGTGTCACGTAAAAACACAAGTGTCACGTAAAAACACGAGTGTCACGTAAAAACACAAGTGTCACGTAAAAACACGAGTGTAACGTAAAAACACAAGTGTCACGTAAAAACACGAGTGTCACGTAAAAACACAAGTGTCACGTAAAAACACGAGTGTAACGTAAAAACATGGGTGTAAATTTGAATCATTCTGATTATTTCTTTAGAATTATTATCACAAAATATTATGGAAATATTAAGAACATGTTTTTGTAATAATAATAATAATAACAATGGTGTTTTCTGTGAATTGGAGCTTTTTTAAAAAGTTGATGTCGTACCTTTAGTCACAAAGAGTCGAACACCAGAGCCAAAAAACAGTTTGGTCCAAGACCCAGACTCACTCTGAGACGACGTGAGACAAGAACTCAACCAACTCAGACCAAAAACTAAACCAGGTCTAAACCAGGTCTAAACCAGGACTAAACCAGGACTAAACCAGGACTAAATCAGGACTAAACCAGGTCCAACAACGACTGAGACCAACTAAAGACCAACTCAGATTTCAAAATCACTGAAATATAATGACATGACATTACATATGAATAAAAAATAAAGCTTGATTATATTTCTACAGAATCTCAGCTTGAACTGCTCTTTTAATTAACAGTTAGAATAATGATTACTTCTACTTAGATTCTAGTGAGGCCGCTGAGGGTCACCTGCTGGGTCACCTGCTGGGTCACCGGCTGGGTCACCGGCTGGGTCACCTGCTGGGTCACCTGCTGGGTCACCTGCTGGGTCACCTGCTGGGTCACCTGCTGGGTCACCGGCTGGGTCACCTGCTGGGTCACCTGCTGGGTCACCTGCTGGGTCACCGGCTGGGTCACCTGCTGGGTCACCTGCTGGGTCACCTGCTGGGTCACCGGCTGGGTCACCTGCTGGGTCACCTGCTGGGTCACCTGCTGGGTCACCTGCTGGGTCACCGGCTGGGTCACCACTGTTTGATTGGACTGACCTGAGACGACAAAGAGCCTGGTTCCTGTTCCAAACGTCAGCTTGTAGTTTCCAGAGGCAGTCACACAGTAAAACTCACCCAGACAATAACAGCGGAGGAGCTAACGTGCTAATGCTAAAGCCTCAAACCCACTGCACAGGAGCTAACGTGCTAATGCTAACCATCAAACCCCCTGCAGAGGAGCTAACCTGCTAATGCTAATGCTCAAACTAATTGCAGTGGAGCAAACATGCTAATGCTAACCCTCAAACCCACTGCAGAGGAGCTAACATGCTAATGCTAACCCTCAAACCCACTGCAGAGGAGCTAAACATGCTAATGCTAACGCTCAAACTCAACCAAACCTCCACGGTGATGTACTATTTCATTTACCTCACGTTTTAATCTTGGATTTATTAAAGTCATTATTTTTAGTATGTATTTTTCTTTTCATAAATGATGTTTATGTGTGTGATGTCATGCTAATGCTAACAGCTAACACTCTCACACATGATATTCTTGAGGCAGAAACAATAGTGAAATGTTGATCAAAAAGACGCAGTGAAACGACATGAGAATGTTAATACTAAAAATAATACTAATACTGATTTTGAAATATACTAAATGAGCCTTATGGATATTTGAGGTAAAGAAACACTAAAGTGACTAAAAGTAAATAGAAACAAATCAAGTATAAAAAAGAATTCTTTTGTCCTTCGTTTTACGTTTGACATTTTTGCTGATGATGAAACATGATATAATTATATATTTATAATCTGAACATATTCATATTTGTATAATTAGATTTATTATCGTCATCTGTCCATAAACTAAACATCAAATATGATTCAAGCTGGACTCACGGGAGTGAACGGAGAGCCTGGTCCCAGAGCCGAACACGAGCTTTGTGTTTCCAGAGAGAGACACACTGTGAGACGGAGCGCGGCAACACCCACGACCACGGCAACCTACGACAAACTATGGCAAACTGCGGCAAACTACAGGGAACCTCAGGAAACTACTGGAAACTTGTGTAGTTTTGTGTAGTTTTGTCTCGTCTTGTCTCGTTTTGTCTCGTGTTGTCTCGTTTTGTCTCGTCTTGTCTCATCTTGTCTCGTTTTCTCTCGTCTTGTCTCGTCTTGTCTCTTCTTGTCTCGTTTTGTCTCGTTTTGTCTCGTCTTGTCTCGTCTTGTCTCGTTTTGTCTCGTTTTGTCTCGTCCTGTCTCGTTTTGTCTCGTTTTGTCTCGTTTTGTCTCGTCTTGTCTCGTCCTGTCTCGTTTTGTCTCGTCTTGTCTCGTTTTGTCTCGTCTTGTCTCGTCTTGTCCCGTCCTGTCTCGTCTTGTCTCGTTTTGTCTCGTCTTGTCTCGTCCTGTCTCGTCTTGTCTCGTCTTGTCTCGTTTTGTCTCTTTTTGTCTCGTTTTGTCTCGTCTCGTTTTGTCTCGTCCTGTCTCGTTTTGTCTCGTCTTGTCTCGTTTTGTCTCGTCTTGTCTCGTTTTGTCTCGTTGTGTCTCGTTTTGTCTCGTCTTGTCTCGTCTTGTCTCGTCTTGTCTCGTTTTGTCTCGTCTTGTCTCGTTTTGTCTCGTCTCGTCCTGTCTCGTCCTGTCTCGTCTTGTCTCGTTTTGTCTCGTCCTGTCTCGTCTTGTCTCGTTTTGTCTCGTCTTGTCTCGTTTGTCTCGTTTTGTCTCGTCTTGTCTCGTCTTGTCTCGTTTTGTCTCGTCCTGTCTCGTCTTGTCTCGTCTTGTCTCGTTTTGTCTCGTTTTGTCTCGTCCTGTCTCGTCCTGTCTCGTCTTGTCTCGTCTTGTCTCGTCCTGTCCCGTCTTGTCTCGTCTTGTCTCGTCCTGTCTCGTTTTGTCTCGTCTTGTCTTGTCTCGTCTTGTCTCATTTTGTCTCGTCCTGTCTCGTTTTGTCTCGTTTTGTCTCGTCTTGTCTCGTTTTGTCTCTTTTTGTCTCGTTTTGTCTCGTCTCGTTTTGTCTCGTCCTGTCTCGTTTTGTCTCGTCTTGTCTCGTTTTGTCTCGTCTTGTCTCGTTTTGTCTCGTTGTGTCTCGTTTTGTCTCGTCTTGTCTCGTCTTGTCTCGTCTTGTCTCGTTTTGTCTCGTCTTGTCTCGTTTTGTCTCGTCTCGTCCTGTCTCGTCCTGTCTCGTCTTGTCTCGTTTTGTCTCGTCTTGTCTCGTTTGTCTCGTTTTGTCTCGTCTTGTCTCGTCTTGTCTCGTTTTGTCTCGTCCTGTCTCGTCTTGTCTCGTCTTGTCTCGTTTTGTCTCGTTTTGTCTCGTCCTGTCTCGTCCTGTCTCGTCTTGTCTCGTCTTGTCTCGTCCTGTCCCGTCTTGTCTCGTCTTGTCTCGTCCTGTCTCGTTTTGTCTCGTCTTGTCTTGTCTCGTCTTGTCTCATTTTGTCTCGTCCTGTCTCGTTTTGTCTCGTTTTGTCTCGTCCTGTCTCGTTTTGTCTCGTCTTGTCTCGTTTTGTCTCGTCTTGTCTCGTCCTGTCTCGTCCTGTCTCGTCTTGTCTCATTTTGTCTCGTCCTGTCCCGTCTTGTCTCGTCTTGTCTCGTCCTGTCTCGTCCTATCTCGTCTTGTCTCGTCCTGTCTCGTCCTGTCTCGTCTTGTCTCTCACTGACCTTTGTGCTCGCTATAAAAAAAAGACTATTTTATTTTTGTTTTTTTCTGACGTAAAACAAACAGATTCAAACTCACTCGTTTGGACTCGGAGTGAAGTTCCTGTTCCAAAGATGATCTTCAGGCTCTTCACACCACACTTCACTGCACTGCAAAAACTAGAGTACTACTACTACTGCAAATACTACTGCAAAAACTAGAGTACTACTACTACTGCAAATACTACTGCAAAAACTAGAGTACTACTACTACTGCAAATACTACTGCAAAAACCAGAGTACTACTACTACTGAAAAATACTGCAAATACTACTGCAAAAACTAGAGTACTACTACTACTGCAAATACTGCAAATACTACGCACATATACTACAAATACTATAAACAAAAGCTAAGCACAAATACTACAAATACTACGCACAAATACTACAAATACTACGCACATATACTATGATTACTACGTACAAATACTACAAATACTACACACAAATACTATATATACTACGTACAAATACTACGCACAAATACTACAAATACTACCCACAAATACTACGCACAAACGCTACGCACCAATATTACCTACACAGAGAGCTTTTACATCATGGTCCTGGTTTGGACTTGGTTTAGTCCTGGTTTAGTCCTGGTTTAGTTCTGGTTTAGTCCTGGTTTAGTTCTGGTTTAGTTCTGGTTTAGACCTGGTTTAGTCCAGGTTTAGTCCTGGTTTAGTCCTGGTTTAGTCCTGGTTTAGTCCTGGATTAGTCCTGGTTTAGACCTGGTTTAGTCCTGGATTAGTCCTGGTTTAGTCCTGGTTTAGTCCTGGTTTAGTCCTGGTTTAGTCCTGGTTTAGTTCTGGTTTAGTCCTGGTTTAGACCTGGTTTAGTCCTGGTTTAGTCCTGGTTTAGTCCTGGTTTAGTTCTGGTTTAGTCCTGGTTTAGACCTGGTTTAGTCCTGGTTTAGTCCTGGTTTAGACCTGGTTTAGACCTGGTTTAGTCCTGGTTTAGTTCTGGTTTAGTCCTGGTTTAGTCCTGGTTTAGTCCTGGTTTAGTCCTGGTTTAGACCTGATTTAGTCCTGGTTTAGTCCTGGTTTAGTCCTGGTTTAGTTCTGGTTTAGACCTGGTTTAGTCCTGGTTTAGTCCTGGTTTAGTCCTGGTTTAGACCTGCTTTAGACCTGGTTTAGTTCTGGTTTAGTCCTGGTTTAGACCTGGTTTAGACCTGGTTTAGTTCTGGTTTAGTCGTGGTTTAGACCTGGTTTAGTTCTGGTTTAGTCCTGGTTTAGACCTGGTTTAGACCTGGTTTAGTTCTGGTTTAGTCCTGGTTTAGTCCTGGTTTAGTCCTGGTTTAGTCCTGGATTAGTCCTGGTTTAGTCCTGGTTTAGTCCTGGTTTAGTTCTGGTTTAGTCCTGGTTTAGACCTGGTTTAGTCCTGGTTTAGTCCTGGTTTAGTTCTGGTTTAGACCTGGTTTAGTCCTGGTTTAGTCCTGGTTTAGTTCTGGTTTAGTCCTGGTTTAGTCCTGGTTTAGACCTGGTTTAGTCCTGGTTTAGTCCTGGTTTAGTCCTGGTTTAGTCCTGGTTTAGACCTGGTTTAGTTCTGGTTTAGACCTGGTTTAGTCCTGGTTTAGTCCTGGTTTAGTCCTGGTTTAGACCTGCTTTAGACCTGGTTTAGTTCTGGTTTAGTCCTGGTTTAGACCTGGTTTAGACCTGGTTTAGTCCTGGTTTAGTCCTGGTTTAGTCCTGGATTAGTCCTGGTTTAGTCCTGGTTTAGTCCTGGTTTAGTTCTGGTTTAGTCCTGGTTTAGACCTGGTTTAGTCCTGGTTTAGTCCTGGTTTAGTTCTGGTTTAGACCTGGTTTAGTCCTGGTTTAGTCCTGGTTTAGTTCTGGTTTAGTCCTGGTTTAGTCCTGGTTTAGACCTGGTTTAGTCCTGGTTTAGTCCTGGTTTAGTCCTGGTTTAGTCCTGGTTTAGACCTGGTTTAGTCCTGGTTTAGTCCTGGTTTAGTCCTGGATTAGTCCTGGTTTAGACCTGGTTTAGTCCTGGTTTAGTCCTGGATTAGTCCTGGTTTAGTCCTGGTTTAGTCCTGGTTTAGTTCTGGTTTAGTCCTGGTTTAGTCCTGGTTTAGTTCTGGTTTAGTCCTGGTTTAGACCTGGTTTAGTCCTGCTTTAGACCTGGTTTAGTCCTGGTTTAGTCCTGGTTTAGACCTGGTTTAGTCCTGGTTTAGTTCTGGTTTAGTCCTGGTTTAGTTCTGGTTTAGTCCTGGTTTAGACCTGGTTTAGTCCTGGTTTAGTCCTGGTTTAGTTCTGGTTTAGACCTGGTTTAGTCCTGGTTTAGTCCTGGTTTAGACCTGGTTTAGTCCTGCTTTAGACCTGGTTTAGTCCTGGTTTAGTCCTGGTTTAGACCTGATTTAGTCCTGGTTTAGTTCTGGTTTAGTCCTGGTTTAGTTCTGGTTTAGTTCTGGTTTAGACCTGGTTTAGTCCAGGTTTAGTCCTGGTTTAGTCCTGGTTCAGTTCTGGTTTAGACCTGGTTTAGTCCTGGTTTAGTCCTGGTTTAGTCCTGGATTAGTCCTGGTTTAGACCTGGTTTAGTCCTGGTTTAGTCCTGGTTTAGTTCTGGTTTAGTCCTGGTTTAGTTCTGGTTTAGTCCTGGTTTAGTTCTGGTTTAGACCTGGTTTAGTCCTGGTTTAGTCCTGGTTTAGTCCTGGTTTAGACCTGCTTTAGACCTGGTTTAGTTCTGGTTTAGTCCTGGTTTAGACCTGGTTTAGACCTGGTTTAGTTCTGGTTTAGTCCTGGTTTAGACCTGGTTTAGTTCTGGTTTAGTCCTGGTTTAGACCTGGTTTAGACCTGGTTTAGTTCTGGTTTAGTCCTGGTTTAGACCTGGTTTAGTCCTGGTTTAGTCCTGGTTTAGTCCTGGTTTAGTCTTGGTTTAGACCTGGTTTAGACCTGGTTTAGACCTGGTTTAGTTCTGGTTTAGTCCTGGTTTAGACCTGGTTTAGACCTGGTTTAGTTCTGGTTTAGTCCTGGTTTAGACCTGGTTTAGTCCTGGTTTAGTCCTGGTTTAGTCCTGGTTTAGTCCTGGTTTAGACCTGGTTTAGTTCTGGTTTAGTCCTGGTTTAGACCTGGTTTAGTCCTGGTTTAGTCCTGGTTTAGTCCTGGTTTAGTCCTGGTTTAGTCCTGGTTTAGACCTGGTTTAGTTCTGGTTTAGTCCTGGTTTAGACCTGGTTTAGTTCTGGTTTAGTCCTGGTTTAGACCTGGTTTAGACCTGGTTTAGTTCTGGTTTAGTCCTGGTTTAGACCTGGTTTAGTCCTGGTTTAGACCTGGTTTAGACCTGGTTTAGTTCTGGTTTAGTTCTGGTTTTGTCCTGGTTTAGACCTGGTTTAGTTCTGGTTTAGTCCTGGTTTAGACCTGGTTTAGACCTGGTTTAGTTCTGGTTTAGTTCTGGTTTAGTCCTGGTTTAGTCCTGGTTTAGTCCTGGTAGTATAAATGTTTTGTGTGTTTTTTTTACTCACAAATCTGAACTGACAAAGTTGTTCCTCGACCGAACTCAAGTTTAGACGAAGCAGAGTAAGTCACACCATGGAATACTGCAGTACATATACTTCAAATACTCCAGCACATATACTTCAAATACTGCAGTACATATACTTCAAATACTCCAGCACATATACTTCAAATACTGCAGCACATATACTTCAAATACTCCAGCACATATACTTCAAATACTGCAGCACATATACTTCAAATACTGCAGCACATATACTTCAAATACTGCAGTACATATACTTCAAATACTCCCGCACATATACTTCAAATACTGCAGCACATATACTTCAAATACTGCAGCAGATATACTTCAAATACTGCAGCACATATGCTTCAAATATTGCAGCAGATATACTTCAAATACTGCAGCACATATGCTTCAAATACTGCAGTACAAATACTTTAAATACTGCAGTACATACACTTCAAATACTGCAGTACATGTACTTCAAATACTGCAGCACATATGCTTCAAATACTGCAGTACAAATACTTTAAATACTGCAGTACATACACTTCAAATACTGCAGTACATGTACTTCAAATACTGCAGTACATGTACTTCAAATACTGCAGTACAAATACTTCAAATATAGTTTTGACACAAAATGAAAAATATGAAAAGTTTTAGTGTTTTGTCTCAGGGCCAAATATTGAAGTACATTAAATACTTTTATCACTGATGACATAGTATATGTAGTATATGTATATGTAGTATATGTATATGTAGTATATGTATATGTAGTATATGTATATGTAGTATATGTATATGTAGTATATGTATATGTAGTATATGTATGAGACACAATTTGATACAAATATTAAGATAAACAATAATAAATATGACCAGTCTTACGTGTGTGAACTGTGAGTTTGGTTCCTTTTCCAAAGATGAGTTTGTATCCAGCTCCAGACACACACATCGCCACGGCAACACAAAAACCCACCGCCACATCACCACGGCAACACAAAAACACATCACCACGGCAACACAAAAACACATCACCACGGCAACACAAACACACATCACCACGGCAACACAAAAACACATCACCACGGCAACACAAACACACATCACCACGGCAACACAAAAACACATCACCACGGCAACACAAAAACCCACCGCCACATCACCACGGCAACACAAAAACCCACGCCACATCACCACGGCAACACAAAAACACATCACCACGGCAACACAAAAACACATCACCACGGCAACACAAACACACATCACCACGGCAACACAAAAACACATCACCACGGCAACACAAACACACATCACCACGGCAACACAAACACACATCACCACGGCAACACAAAAACACATCACCACGGCAACACAAAAACACATCACCACGGCAACACAAACACACATCACCACGGCAACACAAAAACACATCACCACGGCAACACAAACACACATCACCACGGCAACACAAACACACATCACCACGGCAACACAAACACACATCACCACGGCAACACAAAAACACATCACCACGGCAACACAAACACACATCACCACGGCAACACAAAAACACACCGCCACATCACCACGGCAACACAAAAACACATCACCACGGCAACACAAAAACACATCACCACGGCAACACAAAAACACATCACCACGGCAACACAAACACACATCACCACGGCAACACAAAAACACATCACCACGGCAACACAAACACACATCACCACGGCAACACAAACACACATCACCACGGCAACACAAACACACATCACCACGGCAACACAAAAACACATCACCACGGCAACACAAACACACACATCACCACGGCAACACAAAAACACACCGCCACATCACCACGGCAACACAAACACACATCACCACGGCAACACAAAAACACATCACCACGGCAACACAAAAACACACCGCCACATCACCACGGCAACACAAAAACACATCACCACGGCAACACAAAAACACATCACCACGGCAACACAAAAACACATCACCACGGCAACACAAACACACATCACCACGGCAACACAAACACACATCACCACGGCAACACAAACACACATCACCACGGCAACACAAAAACACATCACCACGGCAACACAAAAACCCACCGCCACATCACCACGGCAACACAAAAACCCACGCCACATCACCACGGCAACACAAAAACACATCACCACGGCAACACAAAAACACATCACCACGGCAACACAAACACACATCACCACGGCAACACAAAAACACATCACCACGGCAACACAAACACACATCACCACGGCAACACAAACACACATCACCACGGCAACACAAAAACACATCACCACGGCAACACAAAAACACATCACCACGGCAACACAAACACACATCACCACGGCAACACAAAAACACATCACCACGGCAACACAAACACACATCACCACGGCAACACAAACACACATCACCACGGCAACACAAACACACATCACCACGGCAACACAAAAACACATCACCACGGCAACACAAACACACATCACCACGGCAACACAAAAACACACCGCCACATCACCACGGCAACACAAAAACACATCACCACGGCAACACAAACACACATCACCACGGCAACACAAAAACACATCACCACGGCAACACAAACACACATCACCACGGCAACACAAACACACATCACCACGGCAACACAAACACACATCACCACGGCAACACAAAAACACATCACCACGGCAACACAAACACACATCACCACGGCAACACAAAAACACACCGCCACATCACCACGGCAACACAAAAACACATCACCACGGCAACACAAAAACACATCACCACGGCAACACAAACACACATCACCACGGCAACACAAACACACATCACCACGGCAACACAAACACACATCACCACGGCAACACAAAAACACATCACCACGGCAACACAAACACACATCACCACGGCAACACAAAAACACATCACCATGGCAACACAAACACACATCACCACGGCAACACAAAAACACACATCACCACGGCAACACAAAAACACATCACCACGGCAACACAAACACACATCACCACGGCAACACAAAAACACATCACCACGGCAACACAAAAACACATCACCACGGCAACACAAAAACACACCGCCACATCACCACGGCAACACAAAAACACATCACCACGGCAACACAAAAACACATCACCACGGCAACACAAACACACATCACCACGGCAACACAAACACACATCACCACGGCAACACAAACACACATCACCACGGCAACACAAAAACACATCACCACGGCAACACAAACACACATCACCACGGCAACACAAAAACACACCGCCACATCACCACGGCAACACAAAAACACATCACCACGGCAACACAAAAACACATCACCACGGCAACACAAACACACATCACCACGGCAACACAAACACACATCACCACGGCAACACAAACACACATCACCACGGCAACACAAAAACACATCACCACGGCAACACAAACACACATCACCACGGCAACACAAAAACACATCACCACGGCAACACAAAAACACATCACCACGGCAACACAAAAACACATCACCACGGCAACACAAAAACACATCACCACGGCAACACAAAAACACACATCACCACGGCAACACAAACACACACATCACCACAGCAACACAAAAACACACCGCCACATCACCACGGCAAGACAAAAACACATCACCACGGCAACACAAAAACACATCACCACGGCAACACAAACACACATCACCACGGCAACACAAACACACATCACCACGGCAACACAAAAACACACATCACCACGGCAACACAAAAACACATCACCACGGCAACACAAACACACATCACCACGGCAACACAAAAACACATCACCACGGCAACACAAAAACACATCACCACGGCAACACAAAAACACATCACCACGGCAACACAAAAACACACATCACCACGGCAACACAAACACACACATCACCACAGCAACACAAAAACACACCGCCACATCACCACGGCAACACAAAAACACATCACCACGGCAACACAAACACACATCACCACGGCAACACAAAAACACATCACCACGGCAACACAAACACACATCACCACGGCAACACAAACACACACTGCTGCGAAGTAACACAACCTTTGTCCAAAAGACTCGACACAAACGACTTTTAAAGCAAAAACATATTTTTTCTTGTTGTTTTGTTGCTTTTTGTCATAAAATGTATTTTATATTAAAATAACTCACATATTTTCACTGAGAGTTTTGTTCCAGCTCCAAAGTAAAACTTCCAATTTGAAGTAGTCACACTGTGAAGGGAAGTACTGCGAATACTGAAGTACTGCAAATACTGAAGTAGAGTACTAAAAATACTGTAGTAATGCAATACAAAAGTACTGCAAAAACTGTAATACTGCAGCAAATACTGTAGTACTGCAAATGCTGAAGTATTGCAAATACTGTACTACTACAAAGGACTTTAACTCAACACAAAATACTTTTTTATAAATACTTTTGTTTGTGACATTTAAAACTGTGATAATAACAGTGTATTAAAAGTGTAATAACAGTGTATTAAAAGTGTAATAACAGTGTAATAACAGTGTAATAACAGTGTAATAACAGTGTAATAACAGTGTATTAAAAGTGTAATAACAGTGTAATAACAGTGTAATAAAAGCGTAATAACAGTGTAATAACAGTGTAATAACAGTGTAATAAAAGTGTAATAACAGTGTATTAACAGTGTAATAACAGTGTAATAACAGTGTAATAACAGTGTAATAACAGTGTAATAACAGATGTTTTCAGACTCACAGGTTTCGACTCGAAGGAAAGTTCCAGCTCCAAAGATCAGTTTGTTCAAACCTCCAGCCACACTTCAGATCAGAACGGCACAAAAACTGAAGCCAGCGCAAACCCGGTCTAAACCTGGACTAAACCAGGTCTAAACCAGGTCTAAACCAGGTCTAAACCAGGACTAAACCAGGTCTAAACCAGGTCTAAACCAGGACTAAACCAGGACTACACCAGGACTAAACCAGGACTAAACCAGGACTAAACCAGGACTACACCAGGACTAAACCAGGCCTAAACCAGGACTAAACCAGGTCTAAACCAGGTCTAAACCAGGTCTAAACCAGGTCTAAACCAGGACTAAACCAGGACTAAACCAGGTCTAAACCAGGACTAAACCAGGACTAAACCAGAGGAATCTGCAGCAGAAACAGTTTGTGTTTTTGAGACTCACTGGTCTGAACGTTGAGTCTGGTCCCGGCTCCAAACAGAAGCTTCCTGGTGTTTGTGTTCACACTGTGACTAAAACCAGGACTAAAACAGAACTAAAACCAGGACTAAACCAGGACTAAACCAGGACTAAACCAAGACTAAAACCAGGACTACAACCAGATCCACACAGTTCCTCTGGGACAGATCAGGGTCTGAAACCCTCTGAAAGGTTCTCTTTGTCATTAAAAGCAGAGTTTGTGTTGTTTTGAAGATAAATGTGGGATCAGACGTAAACTTTATAATGTTTCATGTTTATCTCCTCAGAACGTCTTCAGAACGTCTTCAGAACGTCTTCAGAACGTCTTCAGAACGTCCTCAGAACGTCTTCAGAACATCTTCAGAACGTCTTCAGAACGTCCTCAGAACGTCTTCAGAACGTCCTCAGAACGTCCTCAGAACGTCCTCAGAACGTCTTCAGAACATCTTCAGAACGTCCTCAGAACGTCTTCAGAACATCTTCAGAACGTCCTCAGAACGTCCTCAGAACGTCCTCAGAACGTCCTCAGAACGTCCTCAGAACGTCCTCAGAACGTCTTCAGAACATCTTCAGAACGTCCTCAGAACGTCCTCAGAACGTCTTCAGAACATCCTCAGAACGTCCTCAGAACGTCTTCAGAACGTCCTCAGAACGTCTTCAGAACGTCTTCAGAACGTCCTCAGAACGTCTTCAGAACGTCCTCAGAACGTCCTCAGAACGTCTTCAGAACGTCCTCAGAACGTCTTCAGAACGTCTTCAGAACGTCCTCAGAACGTCTTCAGAACGTCCTCAGAACGTCCTCAGAACGTCCTCAGAACGTCCTCAGAACGTCCTCAGAACGTCCTCAGAACGTCTTCAGAACATCTTCAGAACGTCCTCAGAACGTCCTCAGAACGTCTTCAGAACATCCTCAGAACGTCCTCAGAACGTCTTCAGAACGTCCTCAGAACGTCTTCAGAACATCTTCAGAACGTCCTCAGAACGTCCTCAGAACGTCCTCAGAACGTCCTCAGAACGTCCTCAGAACGTCCTCAGAACGTCTTCAGAACATCTTCAGAACGTCCTCAGAACGTCCTCAGAACGTCTTCAGAACATCCTCAGAACGTCCTCAGAACGTCTTCAGAACGTCCTCAGAACGTCTTCAGAACGTCTTCAGAACGTCCTCAGAACGTCTTCAGAACGTCCTCAGAACGTCCTCAGAACGTCTTCAGAACGTCCTCAGAACGTCTTCAGAACGTCCTCAGAACGTCCTCAGAACGTCCTCAGAACGTCCTCAGAACATCTTCAGAACGTCCTCAGAACGTCCTCAGAACGTCTTCAGAACGTCTTCAGAACGTCCTCAGAACGTCTTCAGAACGTCCTCAGAACGTCTTCAGAACGTCTTCAGAACGTCCTCAGAACGTCTTCAGAACGTCCTCAGAACGTCTTAAGAACGTCCTCAGAACGTCTTCAGAACGTCCTCAGAACGTCTTCAGAACGTCTTCAGAACGTCCTCAGAACGTCCTCAGAACGTCCTCAGAACGTCTTCAGAACGTCCTCAGAACGTCTTCAGAACGTCCTCAGAACGTCCTCAGAACGTCTTCAGAACGTCCTCAGAACGTCCTCAGAACGTCCTCAGAACGTCTTCAGAACGTCCTCAGAACGTCCTCAGAACGTCTTCAGAACGTCTTCAGAACGTCCTCAGAACGTCTTCAGAACGTCCTCAGAACGTCCTCAGAACGTCCTCAGAACGTCTTCAGAACGTCCTCAGAACGTCTTCAGAACGTCTTCAGAACGTCTTCAGAACGTCCTCAGAACGTCTTCAGAACGTCCTCAGAACGTCCTCAGAACGTCTTCAGAACGTCTTCAGAACGTCCTCGGAACGTCCTCGGAACGTCTTCGGAACGTCCTCGGAACGTCCTCAGAACGTTAGAACGTCCTCAGAACGTCTTCAGAACGTCTTCAGAACGTCCTCAGAACGTCTTCAGAACGTCCTCAGAACGTCCTCAGAACGTCCTCAGAACGTCTTCAGAACGTCCTCAGAACGTCTTCAGAACGTCTTCAGAACGTCCTCAGAACGTCTTCAGAACGTCTTCAGAACGTCTTCAGAACGTCCTCAGAACGTCTTCAGAACGTCCTCAGAACGTCCTCAGAACGTCTTCAGAACGTCTTCAGAACGTCCTCGGAACGTCCTCGGAACGTCTTCGGAACGTCCTCGGAACGTCCTCAGAATGTCCTCAGAACGTTAGAACGTCCTCAGAACGTCTTCAGAACGTCTTCAACACACAAATCTCATTGTTTTAAAACCAGATCAGGAGTTTAAGTGTCCTTTAGTGTTCAAAATGTCCTTTAGTGTTCAAAATGTCCTTTAGTGTTCAAAATGTCCTTTAGTGTTCAAAATGTCCTTTAGTGTTCAAAATGTCCTTTAGGGTTCAAAATGTCCTTTAGTGTTCAAAATGTCCTTTAGTGTTCAAAATGTCCTTTAGGGTTCAAAATGTCCTTTAGTGTTCAAAATGTCCTTTAGTGTTCACAATGTCCTTTAGTGTTCAAAATGTCCTTTAGTGTTCAAAATGTCCTTTAGTGTTCAAAATGTCCTTTAGTGTTCAAAATGTCCTTTAGGGTTCAAAATGTCCTTTAGGGTTCAAAATGTCCTTTAGTGTTCAAAATGTCCTTTAGGGTTCAAAATGTCCTTTAGTGTTCAAAATGTCCTTTAGTGTTCAAAATGTCCTTTAGTGTTCAAAATGTCCTTTAGTGTTCAAAATGTCCTTTAGGGTTCAAAATGTCCTTTAGGGTTCAAAATGTCCTTTAGTTCAGCTCGTTTGGTCCTTGGACCTGGACAAACGCGTCGATTCTTGTCAGATTTAAATGTACTTTTCACACAATCGTTTCAAACAAAGACAAAGCCCAGAGTAAATCAGGGACAATTTTGCCTAAATGAGGAAAATAATACTAAAAATCAACCTTTATCCACTTTATTTTAAAAACAGGACATATGTGTTTAGAAGTAGAAGTAGAAGTACTCACTGGTGTGTACTGTGAGTCTGGTCCCGGTTCCAAAGTGCAGTTTCCAGGAGCCGTCATTCACACAGACACACAAACTGTGACAGAAACCTGCAGCTCGCTTTTCACGGCCACAGGAACCGTTCAGTACCAGAACTGCCCCTTAGGTCTTCACGGAACCTTCTGGACTCATCACACAACCAGAACTGCCCCTTAGGTCTTCACGGAACCTTCTGGACTCATCACACAACCAGAACTGCCCCTTAGGTCTTCACGGAACCTTCTGGACTCATCACACAACCAGAACTGCCCCTTAGGTCTTCACGGAACCTTCTGGACTCATCACACAACCAGAACTGCCCCTTAGGTCTTCACGGAACCTTCTGGACTCATCACACAACCAGAACTGCCCCTTAGGTCTTCACGGAACCTTCTGGACTCATCTCACGCTTGTTTGTCCATCATTAAATCTTCATAAACATGTTTAATTACGTTCAGGAAACAAAATATATGTTCAAATACAAGAGTATGACGGACTCTAATCTCCAAAGTAAAAGTACTCTGATGTGTGTACTTCGAGTCCACAGTAACAGTTTGAACATTTCCTCCACATGAACACAATTTTCAGCAATAAAAAGCCTCACGTTTCACAAACTGAAAGTACATAAAGTACATGAAGTACAAATGCAGTAGTTTTGAAGTAAAAGTACTTACATGTGTGCACCCTGAGTCTGGTCCCAGCTCCAAATGTGAGTTTGACATTATTATTCACACAGTGGTACACACTACTACAAAAACTACTACACACACTACTACAAAAACTACTACACACACTACTACAAAAACTACTACACACACTACTACAAAAACTACTACAAAAACAACTAGCGTTACTACTTGCGTTATTACTAGTGTATTACCAGTTTATTACTAGTGTATTACTAGTTATTACTAGTGTATTACCAGTTTATTACTAGTGTATTACCAGTTTATTACTAGTGTATTACTAGTGTATTATTAGCATTATTATCAGTAATACCAATAATAACAAGGATAATAAATGATAATAACAATAAAAATAATACATGTGATTTGAGAAATGCGTCGACTGAAATTATCATTTTGACTCATTTACATTTGACATTTTCTGAGACACAAAGTGAGAGACTCCCACTGCAGTACAACAAATACTACTGCTACTGCGAGTACTCCCACTGCAGTACAACAAATACTACTGCTACTGCGAGTACTCCCACTGCAGTACAACAAATACTACTGCTACTGCGAGTAGTTCTACTGCAGTACAACAAATACTACTGCTACTGCGAGTACTCCCACTGCAGTACAACAAATACTACTGCTACTGCGAGTACTCCCACTGCAGTACAACAAATACTACTGCTACTGCGAGTACTCCCACTGCAGTACAACAAATACTACTGCTACTGCGAGTAGTTCTACTGCAGTACAACAAATACTACTGCTACTGCGAGTAGTTCTACTGCAGTACAACAAATACTACTGCTACTGCGAGTACTCCCACTGCAGTACAACAAATACTACTGCTACTGCGAGTACTCCCACTGCAGTACAACAAATACTACTGCTACTGCGAGTAGTTCTACTGCAGTACAACAAATACTACTGCTACTGCGAGTACTCCCACTGCAGTACAACAAATACTACTGCTACTGCGAGTACTCCCACTGCAGTACAACAAATACTACTGCTACTGCGAGTAGTTCTACTGCAGTACAACAAATACTACTGCTACTGCGAGTAGTTCTACTGCAGTACAACAAATACTACTGCTACTGCGAGTAGTTCTACTGCAGTACAACAAATACTACTGCTACTGCGAGTACTTCTACTGCAGTACAACAAATACTACTGCTACTGCGAGTACTTCTACTGCAGTACAACAAATACTACTGCTACTGCGAGTAGTTCTACTGCAGTACAACAAATACTACTGCTACTGCGAGTAGTTCTACTGCAGTACAACAAATACTACTGCTACTGCGAGTAGTTCTACTGCAGTACAACAAATACTACTGCTACTGCGAGTAGTTCTACTGCAGTACAACAAATACTACTGCTACTGCGAGTAGTTCTACTGCAGTACAACAAATACTACTGCTACTGCGAGTAGTTCTACTGCAGTACAACAAATACTACTGCTACTGCGAGTAGTTCTACTGCAGTACAACAAATACTACTGCTACTGCGAGTAGTTCTACTGCAGTACAACAAATACTACTGCTACTGCGAGTAGTTCTACTGCAGTACAACAAATACTACTGCTACTGCGAGTAGTTCTACTGCAGTACAACAAATACTACTGCTACTGCGAGTAGTTCTACTGCAGTACAACAAATACTACTGCTACTGCGAGTACTTCTACTGCAGTACAACAAATACTACTGCTACTGCGAGTAGTTCTACTGCAGTACAACAAATACTACTGCTACTGCGAGTACTCCCACTGCAGTACAACAAATACTACTGCTACTGCGAGTAGTTCTACTGCAGTACAACAAATACTACTGCTACTGCGAGTACTCCCACTGCAGTACAACAAATACTACTGCTACTGCGAGTAGTTCTACTGCAGTACAACAAATACTACTG